>NW_008751912.1:146197-147573 GCF_000715545.1 Opisthorchis viverrini
CGGACATATGCTGTTTCAGACGGGTGACGAATGTGACGGGTGATTCGGGCTGTGTGCCAGAAGGGGAAACCAGCTCCACGGGCAAACGTAAAGTTGTACCGTACACTAGTTCGGCTGGGGAACAGTGAAGATCCTCCTTAATAGTGGAGCGAATAGCAAGCGAAATGAAGGGTAAGGAAGATTACCATGAAGATGGGTACATTTGAGCAGTCAATGTAGCCTTGAGGTATCGATAGAAGCGCTCAACCAGACCGTTGGAACAGGGATGATACGCGGTAGTCGATATGTGATTGAAACCGAATAGTGTAGAAAACTCACGGAAGAGATTACACTGAAATTGTGAACCGCGATCCGTAGGTGGAAGGTATACAAAAATTGCTCACCCAGTGCTGCAAAAATGAAAGGGCAACCGTTTCGGCCGAAGTATCCGAAATAAGTACAGTTACTGGACAACGGGTAAAACGATCGATCATGGCAGGTATATGCGTGAAACGGTTTGATGGGGAAAGCGGGCCATCAATGTCGAGATGGACGTGTGTGAATCGAGCATTGGAAACGGCAAGTGAACCGACAGGTGAGTTCGTATACCGAGTTACTTTATTGCGTTGACGGGCGATGCATTGTTTGGCTCAGGATGTCAGGTCCTTATTCATGAAGCGCTATGCAAAGCGTGCACTAATCAATTTCCTGGGAGCTCTGATTCCTGGCTGAGAAAATCCATGAAAGTGGTCAAAAACAACCCGTCGGAAGGCTATGGGGACGATTGGGCGAGCTGATCCTGTAGACATATCACAAAAATGGTTCCGGATTGGAGGGTAAGGGAATTAAAGAGACTTGAATTGAAAGGGAGGATAGAATGGGCAAAAAATTAGGATAACTATTTTGAAGGCTAGCTAGCTTGGCTAGGTCCAGCTGCGTGAAAGGGTGAAGAGAGTTGACGTCAGGGGGGATGGGGCATCTACGACGACATTGACCGAACCTGAAGTGTACTGAATATCGGTAGTGAATTGTGTAATGTAGCCGAGACGGCGTATTTCTCGTGGTGAATATCGATCAGGCTTGGTGTTGAAGACATAGCCGAGTGGCTTATGGTCAGTTTGGATGGTGAATGATCCACCTTCTAACACGTGCCGGAAATGGAGAATAGCAAGGCAATTGCGAGTAATTTACGACCAAAATTACTGTAACGCGTTTGGGCAGCCTGCATCTTCTGCGAGAAAAACGCTAGTGGTTGAGATGTGTTGTCAACAACTTGACGAAGCACGGCACCGACGGCAGAGTTCGAAGCATCAGTTGTCAAAATGAGCTTTGTGCTTTCGTGAGTATCGAGGAAAGATAACTTTATGGCCTGAGCAATGGCTTGCTTGGCTCTTTCG
>NW_008751912.1:148498-149253 GCF_000715545.1 Opisthorchis viverrini
TCCGGTAAGATAACTCGGATACCTGTGGATGAAGTTGGGGCACTAATCGTGTTGAGTGAGAGGGAAGTTAGCGTGTCCAAGAGGCGTGTGTCGCATGTTGACAGATAAATTGTAATGGGTCAGGAAATCTGTACCGATGATGGGTGTTTGGACGTCGGCCAAAAGGAAGATCCACTTGAGCGCACCTCGCAATCGGAGGTCAAGGGTGAGGGAACGTTCGCCGTGTGTGGCGATGTGGGTACCGTTAGCGGCTTGTAACGAGAAAGAGTCAGAATCGGGAAGTGGATTCGTATGTGGTAGCACACTAACTTCAGCTCCCGTATCTACGAGGAAACGTAGACCACTTGAACGATCGGTGATGTGGAACAGGCGACTAGTGTGAGGAGGGCCACAGACAGTCGTCGCCGTTACTGACTGGCCGGGGTGCTTAAAGGGGTGTTGGAACGCGGCTTGATGGATCAAGGTGGTTGACACTTGCGTGCTTTTGGGTCATAAGATTGGTGATACCAGCACCAAGAGGGAGGGGCACGAGATAACGATCTGGATCGTGAACGTGGGCGATGCCTATTGATCTCCAACCGCTGTAGGCGATCGGTCAAAGCATCAAACTTGGCTTGTAGTTACGATATAGAAGCAAGAATCGGGTCGGAATCCGTAGTAGTGGACGCAGTGCAGGAGACAGAGTTTACGGGGTTACTGGGGTAAGTTTCGTGGATCTTATCCTCCATTTGGGCTAACTGCTCGAAGCTGTGGGG
>NW_008751912.1:149501-149786 GCF_000715545.1 Opisthorchis viverrini
ACGACGATTGAAAGGAAAATCTTTCAAAAATATCTAGAAATACTCGGGCTTATCAAATGTGTGGTAGTCTGGCTACACAATCAGTTACTTTACCAGGAGTGTGTGGGATGGAAAGAAAAACAATAACGCTAGTTTGGGTATACAAAAATAAGGAAGTCAGATGGAACAGTCTTACCAGCAATTGTTCTATTTAAAACCGTTCGTCGTTGGCCCAGGTCAGCGAATAAGCAATAATCCAATTATGTTGGTCCAGAGGTCTTCTTCTGAACAGTTCCCACATATAAT
>NW_008751912.1:149831-159747 GCF_000715545.1 Opisthorchis viverrini
ATTGCTCAAGTGCGCGTTTTTGTAGTTTTTCGTATTCCAACAAAAAACGATTACGCATTTGGTGAAATACGTAGTGTTATAATGGAAGTAAAATAAATGTACAAAACGCCACACCCTGAAAGTAATGGCAAAATTTTCGCCACTTTTTTGTTTAAGACATCGTGTACTTAATAACTCGTAAGATTTTTCGCAAGCTATTCAGCGCTTCTATTTCTCGACCGCTTTAATAAAACCACGTGAATCGCATTGACACATTCGTCTGCTCTAAAATTCTCAAATACAGGATATCATAAAACATTCAAGTGCAAGATTTGTCCTCCAGTTTAAATACATGTTCAGGTGCAGCTTATCCAACAGTGAGTGTCGAAAGATATTCAACCTGCTGCAAAACATGTTACCATTCCCCTTTTAGAGTATATGGCCTAACTCGAAACTGCGAACCATACTACCGGACATGCTGTTCTCGAAATCAAAGTGTCAATCCAAGCTGAAAAGCAAACGTTTCAAAAAGAAAATATTAAAAAATTAAAAAAACATATTCGAACAAAAGTAGGTCTCAATCCGTTTACCTAAACTTACAAATTATGGGCATACCATCAACCAGCGAGTGCAGTGGGAAAATGGGTGTGCGCAAACAGCCGGCCAGTTCAGAGAAACAGGGCCATATATCAGTGATGACTGAGAACGCCCAATCGGAAAAAAGAAACAAACGATTGGAACAAGGTAGTGTCTGAGTAGTCAGAGAGATATAAATTAACCTGTGGTGGATAACGTGAGCAAATACCAGTTTAAAGTAGTGAAATCAAGTGAGAAAAAATAGGCGAGATTACACAACTCACAGTTCTTTGGTACAGTTAGNTTTTTGACTAAATTTGATTTCATTATTGTGCCATGAGTGAGAAAAGCTTGCATATATCATACACTGGGGACTCGGCGAATTTTCGCGTCACAGACGCTGATAGTGTGTCAGGATATGTTGCAAAATTATCTCTCGAAATTGACTTGATTAGCTGGCTTTCCTAAAGCGCGCCTTTCCCAGTGACTTGGAAGAAATCTACCCTGTAGTGGATGACGTGAGCAAATACCAGTTCAAATTAGTGAAATCAAGTGAGAAAAAAATAGATGAGATGATACAACTCATAGTTCGTTGGTGCAGTTAGTTATTACCACCACAATAAATCCAAAGCGATCTCCTTACTGGAACCTTCCTTGATATAGTCCTGGATACTTTTTATCCCGTCGTAGTCTGAAAGGTAGACCACCGCCCGCTAATTCACTGCCAGCGTAATTCGACACAGCAAGAAGGGAACACGCCTTTCACGAGGTACAGAATTTGTATTGTTTCCATATTTCTTTTTCGTTCATTTTAAACAAGTTATTCGGTATGAAGAGAAAAGGAATAAGCTGAGATTTTAGTGAGAGATAGAAAGTGGTACAATTTGAGTAATGATAAGTTACAAAGAAAGTACCAATGTACAATGGTCAGAGGGATCACCATATACCCATACTGCCAAATAGCAGTGGATGAAGGAGCTTGTGAGTGACACGAAGCTTGATCCTCTTACAAACGTTGTGACACTAGATGGAACCTTGAAACGCACGCAGATAAAGGGATTGTCCTACCAAATAGCGCATTGCTGATGTCTACCATCATAATAAACGTTGTGCCTCAGACTATTTCTTGGTCTTCTCCTCTCTGTTTGGCCTCTTCTGCAAAAGAACCACGAAGGGAAAGTGGGTGTATTAAATGCTTAAGACCAAGTCAGAAACACACGTACAGCGCGTCGCATTAAAAGTGCACCTGACGACGGCACTCCGGAACTTCTGCACCTGGCAGTCACGGCAGGCATTCAGCGAGTACTGAATTGCGATTAGCTGTTTGGTCGAGATTTTCAACCAATCAGAGGTCAAGTTGATCTGGATAGCAGAGTAACCCACTCTTGTGACCAATCACGTGCGGGTTCGTACCTTGCCGTGGCAGCCCTTGTACGCGACGGGCATGGTGGTCTTGGCACGTTTCTCCGCTTGGTGACCCGCTCGTTGACGGAATGTTTGCAATATAATTGCCAAACTTGGCCAACAGCTTAAAAAATAGTGATAAATATTAGCGCTGAAAATCGCACCTATTTTCAACCCCTCACGGACTCAGGGATTGATACACAGGGTCTAGGCTTTCGCCCGAGCTTCCTTCGTTGGGTTTGTTGTTGTCGTTCAGCGGCTTCTGTTCACCCGAAAGGCACTTCAAATCCATTTACGCGAACACGTCACTTCGTCCAGCAGGACTGTAGTGCAGCCTGCACTGATGAGTGCAAGTTTCCAAGTATACATTCAAGTATGCTACCGAAGTACACGGCAGCGTGTCGCTCTTCTCCCCTCATGTTCCCCTGGCCGAACCTTGGTCTGTATCGAGCATTGCTGATTCTGAAGTGTCAGCCACAGGATACTACGCCTCGCTTTTATTCCACCATGACTGATCTGGAAATGTGTGAATCCTTGCTCGGGATTCTTTGCTTCTATGCATAGCACTCGTATCTCACTCAGGACTCGCATTCGTCTATTCCTTATGGCTCTGTATGAAATTACGAGGATATTCTTTGCCTACAGGGTTGTGAACCGCCCCCTACCAACCATAACGTCGCTTTCGTCTCCGACATTTTATCGTGCCTCCCATCATTTCAACGCACCACTAAACAACGGACTACGTTACCTCCTTAACCAGGATTTAGCCCCCTTCCCGAGACTATCTTACGGGTGAAGCCAACGTGGAAAATCCAAACGGTTCCCCAGTGAAACGGGCAGCCTCGATCCGATTCACTGAAAAAAGCTTTCCTGACACGATGCCGCGGCATCAGCACCCTGTGGCTGCAGCCACCTCGCTGCGATATGCCGGTACCCCGGTTTATTCTAGCATTCCTCTTCCGGGGCAGTCGTCCCATTCCATGCACTTTATCATGAACGGTATCTCGACATGAACGGCTGCCTATGCTCGTCATTTGGACATGGATGCTTGCACCCTCACGAGGTGAGAACTGAAAATCTCAATATTGTCGACTACATAGAAATCCTTTGCCCACTTCATCCTCCATCCAAGTGCTCTAAGTAACCATCCTTGGCTGCATCTTAAACCGTGAACAATACGCCCGGGCATGGTGCTCCCGAAATGACTATGAAAATGGTCTTTTTCGGTAACTAAACCACAAAGTCGAGGAAATGAAGCGCAAATCCGAGAGCGTGCAACGCGCCCAAACTTCTCTTCTCCTGGGTGCAAGCCAACTAAAATACAAACCATTGCGTCCGTTCCCTACTACGCACCCAGGAGCATACCCCGAGTCAATGCGGCCACCTTGTTTTAGTGATCGGGCTTGTGCACTGCCATGACACGGACTCCGTTCCACAAAGTGCAAGCATGCTAGGAAGTTCAGAAGGAGAGCAGCAGACGGATAGCAACTACGAATCACAACAATGCGAGGGGAGGTGATTTCATACCGTTTTCTGTGGTGACAGGTGGTGAAATGTTTTTTTCGAAGCTATCAGTTTGTCCATATTTACGGAAGCGGCGGTGCTGCTCACCCCGGGGACGGACTGGTTGGAAAACGTTTCCCTTAGAAACCACTCGCCCTGATCCCTCGGGGTTGAACGTCGCCTAAATATATAACACATTTGAAGCCTGACAAGCGCTCAATGTGGCTCCAAAGGCTCTACACAGTAACACCGAGAGTGAGATGCAAGTACCTGAAACCTGTGCCCTCAGGCTGGACCAATCCTATACAGACAATTACCGTTCATCTGCAGCACCTTTTCAGTGTCTCGATGTTGTGCCGCACGAAGGAAGCACGATGGTTGAGGTATCAGATTTCCAAAGCCTAGACAGGAGCAGTCGAGCTGTCGGAGTTGGTTCGAACCACGGATCTACTGGTCAGTACTTTCATGCCTTAACCGCTCAGTCCTTCAAAGTTGGATTCAACTCACTGACTCCAAGCAGGGTTCCTTACAAGAGCTCTGCAACCTGCTACCTTGTGGGTAGGAGATTTGGATCAGCGGCTGGCGGTGAGTTGCCTCAAACCTAACTCCTTACTCGGCCCGATCAACCGAGAAGCACCATTCCGTTCACCGAACCCTAAAACGCACACTCACCAACCATCAAATGATGCACTGCAGTCAGACCGTCTGCCAGTCTTAAACATTGTTCCGTCTGGCGCTCATGGGTTGAAAGACAACCGGCGTACAGGATGGACATACTAGTCTTTCAGGGACTCTGGTGGGGTGCTTTTTAAATAGATAACATCCAATCCCTTGCTAAAATCAAAAGATATGATTCATACTCTGTCGAAGTGAGCGACAGGTATCTCTTGCTGAAACCCCGATTGTTATATGTTGTGCAGACCCCGCTTCGGTCTGCATCGATTATCTGACGAGACAAACTCGTGAGAACCAAGCTGGATATTGCTTTAGTCGAGAATGCGTCGGCCACATCTTTACCTTTGGACAAGTTGTTCAACAGCCCACTCTTTGAAAAGTCCCACTTTAGTCGTTATTCTGGGTGTGGAAGCCGCTTTTGACTATTGATCTTCAGAAAATTTGGAGGTGTCATGCGATCAACGGTATGCATTGCAACCTTGTATCCCTTATGAGGACACTGCGAACTCCGAGCTCACCACGCCCAGTGGTTCGAGACAACTGTCCTCTCTTATCTTTCCTCTTCAATTTTGCTATTGTTGTGCTGCTTGAGATGTCGCTGCCTGTCTGTGAAACCTTGGGGACCGAAGCGCACCGGGACTTTTGTCCACAGACGTTGAGTATACGGACGGTATTGCTCATCTTGATCCAGACCCTTGGAAATTCGAACCATTTTAAACAAACTAAGTAATTCTGCCGTAAGGTTTGCTATGCGCGTCACACCTGCAAAGTCTAAGGTATTACTACATGGCTTGGTGGGTTCGAACCCAAGCATCAAGCTTGCGGACAAGGCAATCGACGTGGCAGATAAACTTATGTACTTGGTCAGTTGTATAGGTTGCAGTGGATCGGTGAAACACGAGGTTACCTTCGAATAGAGAAGGCCGGGGCAGCTTTTGCTAATTTCCGACACCTGTGGCGCCGACGCGACGCCAGTTTGTTTGTCAGAGATAGAGTATACACTTTGGGAATGCTATCCGTACTGACTTATGGATCAGAGACGTGGCCTGTCAGTGTGTGACCATTTGTGTCACCTGAGCATTGGTCGGATCTGGTGGGAACACCGGACCAGCAATGCTGAGGTACGCCAGATGATTTAGGGAAAAGGAGCTCTCTCACGATCGGTGTATTACTCGGGCTTCACAGGCTAAAGTGGTTAAGAAATTTGCTCTGTGTCAGTTTTTCCTGATCTGAAATCTTTTGACTTCCTCGGTCGTCAGAAACCTTGGTTGGGCGGGCTATCAATGATATCCCCTCTGAATCTGCATAACTTTCAAGAGGGTCGCATTTAAACTGGTTTTGTGCACCTGCGGGTGTCCATACGTTAAATTTGAAGGGTTGGGTGCCTTTGATGGGAATATCAGGTTAGCCATGCTGAGTCCCGGCAGACTGTGTTATTGAAATGAGCTCGCCCATGATTGATGGGCCACTCGTGAATCATTGATTTTGATGGTTAGGTCATAATTCACGTCGCGAAAGACCCATGGATCTTAGGGTCCAAAGCACTCGGCCATATGCTGTAAGGATCAGAGCGACAACTATCGTCGGCTGTCCAGTCTAGCGCAGATGCTACTCTTTAACGTCCATCTGCAACATCCCTCATGTCGGCAGGGTCGAGCACCCGGAAGTGGTAAAAGACCGAAGAAGTAATCCTTTCAGTTACAGTACTTGCGTTCTGTGTTCTTGCGTTTGCCTGCTAGCATACACCGATGCAGAGTTAATTCTGCGTGCAAGCAAAAACCTCATTTGTCCTGCTTGCTTCGCTATGGGAAGGTTAAAGGCAGTTTAGTAGACTGACTCATAGTTTTAGGACTGATTTCGAGGTTTTTGGGGTTGCTATTGAGGACGGATCCACAGAAGCTGATATAAGACGAACAGAGCAGTCAATCGATAGTACGTATATTGAGGCATGGTAAGGTAGGTGATTGATTAGGCCGAAGTATAAGCAAGAAGGCATCAGCGTAGCATGTTTCCACCTATCTGCCTTGCTCTGTGCAGCAAGTAAGGTGACCCGGCCGTTGTAACCATGTTACAATCGATGTTGGGATAATATGAGTGTGACAGACAGGAGAGAGGTTAGCAGCCACAAACAAAGGCTTTAGCTCAAGCGTTTGACAGCAAGGCAGCGGCTGGGTGTTGTACTCTACGGCAGCAGTACAAGCTTTTTGGGGAACGTCGCCGTATATTTGCCAATTCACAGTCTGAATGATCCGAAAACTGCCCCAGTTCACTGGCCAACTTTGTATGAGTGTGGGTATGAATGTGAATCCTCCACAATAGCCCTGGAGGTCATATTGAAAGAAAAAATCGCGCACAGAAATAAGTTCCAGTGTCGCCAAATATTCTTTCAGTTGCACTTTCACCGGGACAGATGGCTCAAGTGGTTGGAGCGTGATTTTGCTGATCGGAAGGTCCGTGGTTCGAATCCAACCCTGCCTCTCGACTTATCCTGTCTATGCCTGGGCAACCTGGCAGTATCCCAGCCCTCATGCTTCCTTCCGGTTGCATGGCAGTCAGGCACCTAAATTTTGCTACGACTGAACGATTTTTTCTCCCCGTGTGATTCGGGGTCGATCACTATGATGATTCTCTGGTTCCCGTGGACCATTATATCTGGTGTTTGAAAGGGCATATTACGTTTAGCTCTGTCGAAGGCGTTGAGATGGATGCTGAAGTTTTTAGCTTTTTGTATATTCCATTGGTGCCAGCTCAGAGGAGACGACGCACATAAATACGCATGTGGCTGACCTACGTTTTCCTCATGTCGGAGCTGGGTGTGAACCGCAATGATATGAATGGAATGATGAATGGAATAGAGGATATTAAAGACCTCGCGAGGGACGAAACTGGGGTACTGACGTACGCAGAAGCAACGAACCATACCAAAGATACACGGGGTTGTTGGTAGTGTGAGGAGATTTGGGATTTTTGTGGGATTTCGTCCTGTAAGTGAAGCCAATCTATGCTGAAAAGCCTTTTCAGCATAGATTGGCTTCACTTACAGGACGAAATCCCACAAAAATCCCAAATCTCCTCACACTACCAACAACCCCGTGTATCTTCGGTATGGTTCGTTGCTTCTGCGTACGTCAGTACCCCAGTTTCGTCCCTCGCGAGGTCTTTAATATCCTCTATTCCATTCATCATTCCATTCATATCATTACGGTTCACACCCAGCTCCGACATCAGTTGTCATCTGATTCCGAGAGTTTCTCGTGAACCCTTCGTGAGTTTGGAGATACGATCTTGTGGATTCAGGCCATCGGTGTTGGAATTGCGTCACGCAAACATGGCTCGGGCGATACTGCAGCGCAGTTTACATCTGGACTCATGTCCAGCGATCTTTCACAGCAATGTTGGAGGTCGAATCGGTCCAAAACGGAGTGATCGAGCAGCTTCAACATTACAGGAGCATAAAAGAGGAAATCATGGTGAGCAGCCCTATGGAAAAACGAGGAATGAAGTAGTTCTCTCCGATACTGAGGGGTTGGAACTCAAGCTGGGTGACCAAAGGAGGGTAGGTGAGTCAGGTGACCGAACCATAGTGGCAGTGAAACAAGTGAAGCAAGTTGAGCTGGATATTCATCATCGTACAAGCCATACGCTTATGAACTAGACACCACATCCCCAGACGAAAGGTGGGGGCGAGATGGCCCAAGTGGTTAGAGCGCGAATTTACTGACCGGAAGGTTCGTGGTTCGAATCCGACCTCCACCACTCGACTTCCCCTGTCTAGGCTTGGGCAACCTGGCAGTATCCCAGCCCTCGTGCTTCCTTCAGGTGGCATGGCAGCTAGGCACCGGAAGGGTGCTACAGCTGAACGCTTTAAGTCTTCTCTTTTAAGACGAAAGGTTTTCGAGTGATCGGTTGAAGCAAGCTGAACTCATAACTTTCCGGTGATTATCATCTGTGGACGAAAGATGTAGGTGTCCAACCCCAAGTACAATGGCAGTGGTGGACGGGATTTCGGAATTGTACAATATAAATCGGAAAAGAGNAAACTCTAATCACAAGGACGATAAGGAAGCCAGTTTTCCGTAGGGTCAATTTGCAGTTTATTTTACACCCGAGAACCACTTAGGGTTGTCCGGAAGAAGTCAGCGGTACACTGCTTAACTGGTAGGGTTAGAATCATTGAAAGATGCAAGGTTGACGGAGGAATACCAAAGGAAGGGGAAAGCAGCGTCTTACGGCTTGATAGGAGTGAATGCAGCTGCACTGGACAAGCCTCAAATACGAACAAGTTGTTCAGCACACTGACGGCATGCACGTAACCTATTATGAGATGAAGTAGGTCTTTTTTAATATTGAGAGCTGAATGTGTAGCAGTTTGCCCCTAAAGACTTTTGGATGCGCGAATTTACTGACAGGGAGGTCCGTGGCACGAACCCGACCTCGGCCTCTCGATTCCCTTGTCTAGGTTTGGGCAACCTGGCAGTATTTCAGCCCTCGTGAAACCTTCGGGTGGGATGGCAGGATGTAATCCTATGCACTGGCATTTTGTCAGCCAGGCCATTGGACCACATTCAGTTGAGTGTTTTTGAGGCACCACGTCGTGCTAATTCTACTTCCACAAACGGGTTCACGAAAGGCGCCCACGCGTATGATTCGCACATAATCAATCACTGGTACAGGGATGCTGCCTGAACCCATATTGGTGATCGTTGAGATCATGCGATTGTCCTTTATTTACGATTGATCTCAGAAATTTGGACATATTAGAGGTGTGGTAGTTTCTCGAGTCGGACAAATAGCCACGCTTGGGAACAGATAGTACGTGCAGTACGTTCAAGAATGTTGGATTGTACCTCGATGGAAAAGAGGGCAGAAGAAGTGGCATATGAGTGGGGCGTGCTCCAATACATGGATACGAACTTGAAGGTTATGATGTTTTAATTTACTGGAGATACTGTCGGACACCCCTAGCTCGAACGACGAGTGGTGAAATTTTTTTCCGAACCGTTGGGTAGACTGGAACCGAAGTTAAAAGGAAGAATAGAACTTAATTGAGGCGTAAACCCAAGGGCGGTTTAGAACCTTGGTAACGTGTACTTTCCTTTGCTACTGGGCGTAGGGAGGATCATTACACGGAGGCAAGATAAGGAGTATTTTGGAAGCTCGACGCAGGCGCAACTGGAGGGAACATCGGTCGGTGAGGCATAGGTACGCCAAATTGCTTCCACGACGGACTGGAATGTCACGCCTCATGGGTTGCGCTGGTCGTACTTCGTATGAAAGAACCGTCTGCGCCACAGAACGTTTTTTCCCGGCCACCTACCGAGTTGAAACGACAAAAGGGTGGACAATCATGAACCAGAGAGTGAAGCATAGATGCTTTTGCCCTCAATGGCGCTCGTGCATCAAAGCTATTGCCTTCAATGCATAGCTCCTTTTCCACCCCCCCACTTGACAGCCCACTGACAGTGCTGGATTTATTCACCAATTTACCAGCTCGCGCGTGCAATGCGCAGCTACCTACCCCCCAATCATCGGTGAACGAAACTGCAGCGGCTACAACCAGTTTACGAGTACGCGGTTCTTACAGCTGACAATGATGATGATGATGATGAATTTGTCTACCTTTCGTACAGTCGTTGTTGTCAGGGGTAATAACGAGTGGCATTTTACCTAACTTAGTCACACAACAGACGATGGTTTTCACGCTTTTAAGGTGTTTGCCTCAGGTGACATAATTGTATTCATTGAAGCAACGATGCTGCCTTACCCGATGAAGGACGTG
>NW_008751912.1:160142-167711 GCF_000715545.1 Opisthorchis viverrini
GCTGGCTTGGCCACGTGCTGCATATGCCAGTCGACCGACTTCCTCAAAGGGCTCTTTTCGCCCAACCATGTGAAGGGTGGAAGAGAGCCAGAGGCGGTCAAACAACCACTTGGCAGCGAAGTTTGAAAGCCATTACCAGCGAACTCAGCGTCTTCCTGGATGGGGACCCCGAGACGGGCCACACCAATGTCTGGAGACATTGTCAGACATGACCCAGTCGCGCCCTCAATGGCGCTTGTGCATCCAAGCTATTGCCTTCAATGCACAGCTCCCCTCTCAACCCCGCACTTCACAGATCACTGACAGTGCTGGATTTATGCACCAATATACCAGCTCGCGCGTGCAGTGCGCAGCTACCTACCCCCCAAATCATCGGTGAACGAAACTGCGGCAGTTACAACCAGTATACGACGAGTACGTGGTTCTTACAGCTGACAATGATGATGATGATGATGATAGATGCTTTTGCCAATAACTTCAGTCCGGTCAACAACTACTACCTCAGGATGGTTATCATACGACGCGACACACCAGTGATTGTTGAGGCTAGCAGGCGTCACCCGGTCATATAGTCAGTGGCACTTCTACGTCGCATATTTCAATGCGTAACTGTAAGATATCTCATTTCACCAGACATCCATGAGAATTCAACACCACTTAGGCCGTCGCTGTCAACGCATGTTTGTTCCGTCCGTGTTCTCCAAACTATCGGTAGATGACACTGCAGCAGCTGAAACCAAAATACCTTTGCCATATCGTCTGCAGCCTACTAATTAAACTAAATTATCCTAACAATGAGTGCCCTCTTAGCACTTTGGAAAAACTTCATTTTCTAAGGTTTTCCACTTTATCATTGCTTTTTATTTCCTCAAGAAAGTCATACCACTTCTTTAGCTTTAATCGCCTTCTTAAATCCAAATGTCATGACTGACCTGACACGATTATTTTATACTTTTGTTCCCTAGTGTTCTTTGATTCCCTTTGGATCAACCTTGACCTCAGATCTTATCCGAGACAGTCAACGGATTCATGAGTCACCGGTTTAAGTATGTGGTTCCGCACTTTATACGGTCTGTAAGATTATTGTTTTTGCTCTGCCATCAATTTTCGAGGCAGATTGGTGCGGTCTGATCGTTTTCCCACACCACTAGATTAGGCGAGATCAGGATTTATGGGAGATTAAGCCTAACACTTGTTCCTCAGATTTTGTTGAAGCATATGCTGAGGAATATCTCTTTCTCTGATCTTTTGGAACGAGCTCACTCATCCAGATTGGATCGCCCTTTCTATATCGTGTGGTAAGGCCGGGGTGGTTAATCAGTTATGATGCGGAATCACTAATGGGAAGGTGCGTGATTCGAACCCAACTCTGACGTCTGGGAGAAAGAACACATCGTCACTCCTCTGTGGTAGGTCTGGGCTTAGGGTTTATTTTATACCAGTCATAAGTCATACAACGGCTTCAAGGAACTGTTATAGTCGTCCCGGGATTTTGGGATTTTGGTCCGGTTCCTCAGGTCTCCGCTTACGGACAACTTACGAAACAATTACTAGGATATTATCTCTTATACAGGACGAGTCACATCAAGTTCTTTGTGGGGAGCGTGTTTCCCCCGNAGTTTTTGTGGGGAGCGTGTTTCCCCCCGAACCCTTTGCCAACGACGTCTTACATATTCTTTTTCTAACAATCCTGTCCCACAGCTCAGTCGTAATTTTTGGTACAGCTGGTCTCAGTGTGACACCTGTGAACATCTCCACCCCTTGTTCCGTCGAGCACTCCAATGTGAACCTCGAGTTAATTCATATCTAGTACATCGTCTTCTATGGTTTTATCATCATATGGTTAGTTTTTCGTTCTTTAGCGGCCATATCTCGATACAATAAGTTGCTTCGCTTTCCAGTTATTTGTATACTACGGTGTGAGTATTGCGCTTGAAAAATATCTGGACCTGGTAAATGTGAATATATTAGGTGTGATGGTGATAGACATTGTAAATTTTATGCGATTGGTCACAGTGGGTGAGAAAACGAACTGGAACTAAAACCGGATCCTTTTTGCGACGTTTGGACTCTTTCGGCGTGATTTTATCAGGAAAATAATACACCATTCACACTGAATACTTTTCGAAAGTAAGAGGGCATATAAATAAAATTAGAACGGAAAAGGAAAACGGGAGAATCTAATTTGGGATGTTGCGTGGAGCACTTAGTTGAGGTCAGCAACGGAATTTTTGTCTGCAAAGACAAGTAATGGGAAGACAAGATGGGATCGGTCAGGTAGCAAGTGAACTACACAACGCATGATGTGAGATGAGACACTGACTAGGGTGCTACGTGCGGGTCCCCAGTGCAGATTGTGGCCCATTACAGGGAAAACAAGTACCTTTTTTCCGACTGAATTCATCGGGCCAAACGGTCGACAGTTCTGCTCCACTAAATCAGTTTGCGTTATTTGGTGTATTTGCGATTGATGAAGCCACTGTTTTCAGGTGCCTCTCATGCGAACAGAAGTTCGTTCGAGAGCAGTCGAACGCAGTCATCATTCCTTAGGTTGTTAGTTTATCAGGGCGTAAGCTGCATTATTAGCATCTTGTTTTAAGTTGAAATGGATCCGCGAGCGGCTCGCATAGGCATAGTTCATGTTCTTTTACGCGATACGGTCGTAACGTAATCGGCTCGTTGAACTAGTGGCGGTGGATCTTTTGAGCGGACAGGCTTCTCCGCAAACACGGCCCTGATGTTGTATTCGTTTAAAATCGAAATGGTATAGCTGTAGCACTCTTGGTACCTAACTGCCATACCACCAGAAGGAAGCACGAGGGCTGGGATACTGCCAAGTTTACCAAGCCTAGACAGAGGAATTCGAGAGGCAGAGGTCAGGTTTGAACCATATACCTTTTGGTCAGCAAATTCGCCCTCTCACCACTGGGCCATCTCGCCCCCTGTATTGGTTCAACTTGTGTTCAACATTATCCGAAATGTTTCTTATCTTCTATACGGTATGAGAGCAGTTTCTCACCATTGGTTGGATTCCGTATGACTATTCGTGTACATTCAAGGAAATCACCTTTGTTTTTGACCTCGATAGACGATATTACTTTTCGGGGGTGACTAGATGCAACTGTTTTTCGGCCAACTGCCTCAGCTCCGCGGTCTCTAATGTACCATCTGAGTCCTTGTGTATGCTAAATATAAAAACTCCATTTTATCAAGTTTCCTCTCTCCGTTATGGATGCAATTTCTGGATGAAAGGCGTGCAGGTGACTTACAAAGCGTCCTTCATCGCAGCTTGTATGACGAATTCTGTGTCTACACGCCCGTATTAAGATATTCATCACGGCAGTTCGAATCAACTTAGCCTCCAATATCGCTAAAAACATCATGCGAGCTATCCATTATCTGCCCGGCCCCCCTCTCCTCCTACTATTTCCCTTTCCAGACCCTCAGATGACCCATTCAGTGCGACACCGTTTTTCACACTCCGGTTTTTTACATCCATTCCATAGTTTACTCTAGACCCCCTTCCCTATTTTAAGCAAATCTTGTTCCGCATAAATAGCGTTTTACTTTTGCCGTGAGTTAAAGACGTGTAAAAACTATGCACTCCCGATAGAACGACTGTCTCAGCTTTAGGCGGAGAAATCTACCTCACGGATTGTTGATTCTGGGATTCACTTTATTTTCGTCAAAATAGGCACCTTTTGCAGCGTACACATGTGTGGCTTATTGATACTTAGATCTTCGTGCCTGGTGAAGGCAACAGGATGTCCCCGCGTGGCGCAACTTTTGAACCTTCTCCTTTACTTTGTTACTCTTTCGATGTCAAGGACTGTATACGCACGGTGTCTCCTTCAGGAGTGACTCCGAAGCAATTGTTAATGAAAAAAGGGAAAATAACCGACAATTTCATTTTCCTTACGAAAGTGAGAGACTGTATGCTGAGAGAAGCGAATCCAAAAGGAGGGCGACCATACTATTCCAAACTACGGCTCTGGTTTCCTAGTAATGGATGCCTGTACTCAAAACGTTCATTTGCATGTCAGTGATGGAGACGATTCAGTACAACGGGACATTTTAGGTAAGAACTTCCGTGGTGGGACTTTTATCGACCGGAGTTAGTCAACCCACGGAACTGTCGCCATAAGACACCATATACACGGAATTTCGCCGAGATATAATCACGCTTTTCTTGTTTGCTGAAGCACCGCATCTCGTGCATCTCTAGAATGGTCAGCAACCTACTGTTAACTATGTGAAATGTGTCCTTAGATCGAGACAGTCTCGGAATCAGAACCACACAAGGTTGTTTTGAAAAGTGCAGCATTCCTCAACGATATCTACGTAGAAGTTACCGTCCCACTGAAAAAGAAATGTTAGCTGAAAGCTTATCTGTTCATTTTAGGGGAATATAAACATGAACCTGTAGACGGGTTTCACTAGGTTAATTCTCTATTGGTCACTGTGCCCTCTGACAAGCCTATGTGCCCAACGAACGGGCGAGTTGTGCACAAACAAACGAGGAACTAGATCATTCCGTGGGGACAGTAAGGAGAGAATCCTGTCAGAGAAATCACAGCTAACTGAGCGAAATCATATATCGATGACATCCCGTATTCTCACTTCTTTTTCGTAGAATTTCTTGTCATGTTTAACAACAACCAAAGGTAATTGCGGCATCCCCCCTCCCAAAAAAAGAATATGCAAGCCCAGGACGTAAAGTCATCCTTTTCATAAAAGTGATGTAAGAAGGAGGACGTTTCAGTTTCAATTTCGTAGCGGTTTTCTGCTCCGATAAGGTGGAGGCCAGTCCGTGTGAAGGATAATGCACAAAGTAACTGTTCTTCTAATTTGATGGAACTGAAACTGGATATTGTCATGTGAAGAGCGGCTGACAAGAGTGCTCAGTGTATCTGTTACCAACTGTCTCATCAGTGAATTTGATGATACTCGCATGTGACTATTATAAAACAGTACATTCAGGAGAGAAACGGACGAGAAACATAAGGCTTCGCCTGGTTGGTTGCAATTTTCATGACAGTGCTTTTCACTTTCTCCTCTTGCGAAATGGCCTAGTTCTTTGGTAATCCCCACGCAACTTGCTCCATCTTCGGACACGCAGATCTGTTAAAGGGCGCCCCAAAGCATGGAAACCTGACCGTCATTCTTGAATTAGGCACCAACCTTGCATTGGTATCGTTCACTAGGGTTGTACCCACTGTTGTACTGAAAAAAAAACGCGGCTTTCATAGAAGTCCCACACAGTGCTGGTTGGGACGACTTCCCAAGGCCCACAGAGCATGAAACCACGCCCAATACAGTTCAGTTCAGCTTGTTGGCCGCTAGGTGTGTGCGTGAAGCTGAGCATCTCGCAGAATAAAGCAATATCGCTCGTACGTGGATGCATTTCTGTGCACACTGAGACGTCCTAGAATGTCCGTCACATGGAATCGATAGCCTTTATCGACATTATGTCCAGCTGTAGCACCCTTTCTGTGCCTAACTGCCATGCCACCAGAAGGAAGCACAAGGGCTGGGATACTGCCAGGTTGCCCAAGCCTAGACAGGGGAAGTCGAGAGGTAGAGATCGGGTTCGAACCACAGACCTTCCGGTGGGTAAGTTCGCGCTCTAGCCACTCAGCCATCCCGCCCATCGGCACTATGTAAGTCGCTCTCATTGATTCACTGGTATTAATGACACTGTTAGCGTCCAGTTCAACAACTCCCGAATTCACACCGGTTACTTCACCCTACCTGAAAGGTCATGGTCCTGATTTTGAGTATGGGGCCAATGGACAAAAATGCTTTTTAACCTGGTAGACTAGACTGTTCCCTTCTTGAAAGCAATCCTTCTGCGAGGCAACCTGTCCCTCATCACCGAAAATGTCGAAACCGTGTCATTTCGCTCGTGTCTTAGAAGCGCTTTGTCTTAGGTGCTTTTTTCGGTGGAGAGTAGCACTATCATCAAGTCTATTTAATAAAGTGATTGATCGACCCAGATTTTTTGTTTGTCCTCTTTTGAACTACACTGCGACTGTACTGTTCTATTTCTGAAACATTATTGTATATAAGTCGCTTTACATCAGTCTGGATTCGACAAACACATTAGGATACCAAACGGGCTTTCACTCTCAAACCAGTATCTACGCCTAACTGCGATGAGGAGCTATACTTTAGGTGAAAAAAAGCAAATCTTGCGCTACAGATCATCCCTGCCGGAGTGGAGAATCGGTCCCCTTTTTGACAAAACAGAACTGAGGAATGTTGCTTTAGAGGCAGCCACACCCTAGATCAGGGGAGGAGCGGTTGAATTAATCACTACAGTTAAGGTTTGTTGGCTGACGTATTAAGTCTTGTGTAATTCATTCTATGTCCGTTCTACATCAGCAAGCACCGCAAGAGGTCGTTTTTAATGTCATTTTTCACTTATCTTTTATCCGTTCGCTTTGCTTTCCACTACTGAGATGTTGTACACACCACAGGGAATAATCAGAGTTCAACGTCTCACTTTGTGGTATCCTTTTTATCGTGTTTAGATCGAAGTATGACCGTCACGAATCACACCATTCCTCATCTCGGCACCGTCGTCACCGTCATCGCAGTCATTCACGTTCACCGTAAGTTCCACGCGTACCTTTTTGATCAACGGTGAATGGCTTGTCTATTATGGTTTTACGTCTAGACAGGATATGGTATTCATCCAAAACCGGTAATTCTTAGTGATTTCGCTTTTATAAATTCGCTGCTTCTGACTGCGTACACACTGAGTATGTCGGTGGAAGCTGAATCTCAGTGGCAGCGGTTAAACTAACAACGTACTTGCCAATGTCTGTCGTACTACCATTTGAGACCCCAGAACCACGTATATGCTTTTGTTGGACTTGTATTTGTTCGGTGAAACCATTGAGAATTTTTGAAATTACAGTAAGTGAATTAGCTCGCGAGTCCTCTTAAACTGCTTCTTGGCAAACGGTTGGCTGCAAGTATTATGCCTTTTAGTAGTTTTCGAAGTTTGGTGGGCAGTTGGTTCGTACCACGGGCCTGAATCAACAGGGATGGACTGGAATGAGTGTGTCTCTTCAGCCTGATACTCCGGCGATGACGTACCATGCGCTCAGACTTGGAAATGCAAACGGCAACACGTGGTTTGAATCCCACAAATCAGAACCGTCTTGATGTATCAGGCGCCAGTTTTCTTTCACATTTTGGTCACTTCCCCCATCGTTTCTTCGAAATATTGTACTGTTTAAACGAACAAACTCGTGCACCTTCCACTGTTTTCGTCACATACTGAGTGTGCACTGCACTATCAACTTTTTTCAAGTAGAAGGGTTCAATTAAAACACATTAACCCAGAATCCTGAATCTACTGTTCTTTTTTTATGTTGAAATGTCATTGTGAGATTTGTACGGCGAAGCGACAGCGGTATTGCAAGGATGGCAGGATGTTTCATCGCTCATAGTAATTCGCACATTGGTCTAGAAGAATAGATTCCACGACCACGCATACCACAGAGAAGGGAGTTATTAGTTAGTGCTTGATTGCACTGAGGAGATTATATACATATTTAT
>NW_008751912.1:167944-198648 GCF_000715545.1 Opisthorchis viverrini
TGTTTTATATATATATATATATATATATATATATATATATATATATATATACCATATCCATTTACATGATCCCCGCAGCACCTGGGGATTGTCTCGTTGGCGGCTAGCCATTGCTCGTTGCAAATACAAAGTTGGCTCTGATCTGGGAGAGGAATATTAGTGATCAGTGGGTGCGCCACTGGTGCTGTACACTAGGCGTTCTCTCGACCAACTACTGATAAGGTGCAGTATTACACTGAACTCTTGCTTCCAGCCAGCGAGCATCCAGAGTGCCAGACAAGTCTGTGGTATTTTGGTTGCTTGGATGCGTTCATTGATTGTGTTAATCTGTTCACGGAGCTTATCAGTTAGTTTGTGGACGTTTCTTCACGAACCGAGAAGACATCATTAGTACGCCCGCATCACCAACTTCGCACTGATAATGTTTCTCCAACTGGTGACTAATTGCCAACTACCAATTTCTGCGAACAGATCACCAGCTATCAGAGCCTCCCTTTCATAACAATCTTTGATATTCACTGGCCGAAGGTATTAATCTGTAAGTAATGATAACCTGATGTCGGGCGAGTATGGGCACGTATGATATTGGTACGAGGAGACTCGTCTCGTCTTGGCTGGTCTCATCATTTATGAATGGCGAGTTGCACCGACCCTTCTTAACTCTTCAGATAGTGGGCTAGAATAGCAACGAATCAACCGGGGATAAGCCATCATCCCTGGAAAAATTTGAGTACGGTGAACCAAGGATGATCAGTCGCATCTGCCCTTACGCGGCTTTTGGTGAGTGGGCAGTGCACCTTCAGACGGATCAAAGGGCAACTTGATGCCAACTGACCATTGGGTACATACATCTCCAGTATGATTTGGAATGTAATTTATTGTCAGAGTCTGTTATTGAAAGAAGTACGTTCTTCCGGTAAGAGGGTATTTCGCTTATATGGTTGGCCCATACTAGATTCTATAAGTTCGCTGGAATGGTTCAGCATGGCTTGTTGAGGAGCCGATTGTGTTCAAGTTCAGATCTTGTCTTTTTTGTCAGTTTGCTTCATGTCATTCCAGACATTTCACTGCACTTACAGGTAGAAGGATTTCAACATGTAACTACTATCAGTAGGTAGAGATAGTTCCATTTTGTAACCCTTAAGTCGCAGTCGTGGTTACTCAGTTGCACAGACAGTGGTGAAAAACAGCCTTTTGACCTGGTGGTTATAAGGCCTCACTAGCTTTTACCCAATGGTAGCATTAACCCCGTATGACCAGTCTTATCCGTGGAAACAGCGACCGTGTACCCTTTTGGGTAAACCAAAGATCTTAAGATGCGCTATTGAGAACAGGCGACCAGTGTGTCAAAAATAGTGTAGGGATGTCTTGCCTTGGAAACTCCGAGCAACTTGTGCAGCATTAATTGTTTTCTATCCCTTGGTCATACAGGAATCTTTTGTTTATTCTCACTATTTACAACTCAGTGTTTCTGTCCCCTGAAAAATTTAGCTCTATGTCTGCGTTTTGTTTTTGTTTTATTTACATCCAGATCCAGAGGACAGGAGATCGAGATCCAAATGAAGTACGTTGTTACTTCGTCGATCAGTTTAATTTCTCTTTAGGCCTCTTGTTCTGGCTTCGGAAAATGAAACTACCAGACAGAACGAAATTGACTATATTGAGGGGTCGAGTTTCACTCAGAAAAGTTTCTCCTCTTCACGTTCTCATCCAAAAGTGAGTTTATCACTTTCGGTTGTGTAAATTTATTCTGGGACTACAAGATCAGGGCATTCAGACCATTAACATAAACGAAGGGATTCTTTCCATATTTTTCCAGCTCCTATAGGCATTTAAAACTCCAAACCGATCAAAATACTGAAAGATACGCTAGCTTCGAAATGAAATAGATGAATTTAGTTCACTTTTCCGGATTCTCTCTATGCCCCTTATCTCGATGTTTACCAAATTGTTTTGTAAACTTCTCCAGCCAGCATGTGGGTCGGTGGGCAAAGAGCGAGAAGTAATTTCATCTGCAGCCAGCCCACCTGAGCTTATACAACTTCTCAGGTAAACAGATTAGTCCACCATGTTGATCGGTTCGTGTACAAGCGCGAGATTTGCGTTTGATCTCACTCAGTCTTGTAGCAGCACTTTACACTTTACAGGTGGGGAACTCATACCAAACCTTGCGACAAAATCATTTAGTTTATTTAAAATGGTTCGAATTTCTGAAGGATCTGTACCAAGCAAAGCAATTTCGTCCACATGCCCAATGTCTGTGAACGAACGTCCTGGGTGCGTTTCACAGAAAGGCAGTGGCACGTCGCAGAGGAATGGTAAGAGGGGACAATCGTTTCACACCAATGGACGTGGTGAACTCAGATGAAAGCTTGTCGTATGCCTGTACCTGTCCACAGGAGGTCGCCTACAGTGCCCTCATAAATAATACAAACTTGAAGTGGATACCTTCGATCGCCGGACGCCGCCAAAATTTCTGATGATTGGCACGGTTGAAAGCAGCTTTCACGTGCAGGAAAGGGACCAACGTAGGACGTTTGGGGGAGTGGAGCTGTTGAGTAACTTGGCTAAATTCAGATATATGGTCCACGAATCCTTGTCCAAGGTGAAACCCAGCCTGCCTCCCACTAACCAGCATGTAGAGTGCTGGTTCCTCACAATCTCCTATTGTATCCAGTGCGTCAACGATCGTAACTTTTCCGATAGACGTCTCTGTATGATTCAGTTGCTTGAAAGTTTATATATATATATATATATATATATAAGTCTAATCATGCTAGTAACCAATGTTCACTGGATCATTGTGTCGTCAGACAGAATGATCAAGCGTCCAATCTCAGCTGTAGCGTATGTGCAAATCGGGAAGTACACCACCTAAAGATGATGCATTATCCCAAAAGCTTAACATTGAGTACGTGAATAATACGGTGTTATTCTGTGATAAATTGAGAACCCTATGGAAGTTGCAATTTTTCTTAGAAATGCACGTCCGATCATTACTTGCTCTGGCGTTATTGGTGGAGAACTTGCATCTGCTGGGTATTCTCCGTGCTTGACGAACATACAACTCAATGTTTGTCAAATATACTCATTTCTCCAGCAACAATGAGAATAAAGCGGAACTTGGCGCAGTGCTTGGGCGATCGAGCGCACTCATACCTGTATAATGAACTCCAAGGGGGACTATTTCGGTGGCTGGCCGTTCTAAGGAACGTTGTAAATGATTCACGTTAGGAAAAAATGCATCGCACCAACCGAAATACGGGGCGGTTTGGGCATAGCACATTTATTTGCAGAATATCACAAACGAGAGACTCAGCTGAATCTTTTGTGAAAACCAGATCCATTTGCAGATGAGTGTATTTCTCGAATTTAAGGAGGTATTATGCAATATGGTTTTATCTGGTGTCTGACGGCACGCAAAATCCTGTTGCCTTGAGCGTCTAAAACAATGGAATACATCCGATTTTTAAAAGCCACCTGGGCTAACAATGCCTCTAATTGTTTTTCCTCACAACCGAAATGGTGGTTTGGGCATAGCACATTTATTTGCAGAATATCACAAACGAGAGACTCAGCTGTGTTTCAGTTGGGCCCCCACTGTGGGTCTTGCTACTTTACACAACTGATGGAGTAGCGATTCCTATCCATGAAATATGTAAACTTCGTACAAGCGTTGCATCTAGCCTGGCGTGTCTACCTCCGCTTGTGAAAGCTCAGCATTCATTTCTCTCGTTTCACCGGACTTCAGCACATAGCACGAGCCAAAGTATTTAGATGCCAGAACATCTTAACTGCGCAATACCGTCGCACAGGTTGTTTCCGTAGCCGTTCGGAACAACCTTTTGTAAGCCATCGATTAGTACAGAGATGCGGTGGCATGCAGCGTTGTATCTTCAGTATCACCTTACAGAATAACAAAAACACTATCCGATTGTTTTCACGATGCACGAAATAATGACCGCCAACTCATGGTAGCGACAAGCTTGAGGAAAAGCACGGCTTCAATAAGGTAACGATCAAGCTTGATGACAAACAAAGAAAGCCGGAAGTTTGTGGGCTTTCAGTGTAGAGTATGCTGTACAAGTTTGCTCGATGAGCACTGAAAACTAGACCCCGTCAGCTGTTTTTCTCATTCGATTTTAAACCGCTGTTCAACTGCAGTGTGCTGAATACGTTCGTGAAATTCTTATCCGGCTGACCAATAATGGTCAGCTCTTTTGTGGCTTTCTTGCTTCTCATGAAGAACCTCTCACGTTTGATGTGAGAATTGGGCCGGATAATAGTTTACGAAGAATAAATTCTGCAGAAACTTTTCATAAACATCCAAAATGAAAACCTAACGGGATTGGCTTCAGTTTTGTAGCCGATGAGGCACTCATACTGACCATGTACGAAAGAACAGCGGACATAAAAGGAAGTATCCTTTAGCTTCATGTGGGAATGTCACGGTTTACGGATTTCGCCGGTCAGGGTTGTCTCTTACCACTGAATGCATATGCATTAGAGAACATCATCGTGGTGTTTCTTTGGGGGAAAATTGACTTTCTTTTCTTCCTTCGCGTCTACGTTCACCTATCAAACCAGTGTAACGGAAGATACTACTGATGAGGCATGTAAGTAGTACGTTGTTTTCTCGTAACTTAGCCTCGCGTCTAATGAAGGGTGCATTCCCATGGGGTTTATTACGAGACCTGTGAAACTGCTTTGCACCGTCCGTTTACACTTGCGTAATGGTCAGTGAATATCCATGAAGCTTGAATACGTATGGGAATGTTTAGTTTTTAAAAATAAGGTGAATACGAGATGTTCACTTTCCTATCCAGTAGTTTGTAACCGTCTAGTTGGGGTTCGCTAGTAAACAACCCTGTGGCGAAGGGCTTCCCTCCTTACACAAGAACTGATATCGCCCAGTCTTATTTGTAGGGTGCTCTGCTGAGCCTGTCACTATGACGAACTGCGTCATTCGTGTGCAGTTTGTATTTGCTTCGGCGACTGTCTGTCACACATGTGGTCAATCGTGAGACGTTGTAATGTCATGTTTTCAAGCGTAGCTTTTTCATGTTCTAGCGGTTACGCGAGTATTATAAATCTCGATAATTATAAGTGCTGCCACTCAGATCGATTAGCAATAGCAGACAATGAAGCAGAGCGTTTTGTTCACGCTTACGAACATGCGAGATACTGGTTTTCAGCAGTTCACGTCCATGTGACAAAAGTACGTCAGGTGGATGTAGGGGTCAGCTAAGCAATGAAGGATTCCCAGATGAGCGAACGATTAATTTCTGGCTAACTACGTTCAGACGGTTCACCGTCACAACTGCATTCATTTATCGTTTCTTGCACGATACAGCCTTTTGCTCCTGACTCTTCCGGTCCCGTCGCCTCTGCGACAAAAAGTCAGTACAGCTCTATGCTAGCTGAGCGTGCTCATGAGGCAGCAATATTCGGCCAGCTTACAATACCGCCATCGAGTACTGTTCTGGGTAGTGATCCATCGGAATCGAAAGAGCGCTTGGTCTCCTCTGTGGACACCGTCAAACAGTTGATACATCCACAAGTAAGTTGTCATATACTACATAGTGGCTTAAAGTTTCTATTACCGTTTACAACTGCCATTTTGTTATTTATTCGCGTTTGTACAATTGACCGTTGTCTACAGAAAGTATGTCATTTCGAAAGCCTTTAGTGGGCCAGATATATGTCGTCTGCAGCCTTATCACCTCATTGTTACAGTGTTTAAACTGGTTAAGAGATCATTTGTTGTCTATTGTGGGTGATTCACCCCCGCTGGTGGACAGTGTTTAAACAATGTACCGCCGTGTATTAGGATTTGTCTACGCTGGTATCTCAATAGATACGGCTACTTAGGGCGCACCGGATTAGATGCGGGCGAACAATAACCGAGCTTCGTCAGAGCGGTAACCGGCTTCAAGAGGCTTACCTTGATTCTACCTGCAAGTCAGTTTTTTGGACTCTAGTCACAATAACTTGTCAGTCTTTGGATCCGAGAAACATGTAGCAGTATGCTCACATACCGCACTGCATGCTGTCGTGCAATTCAACACAATCTGGTATTCATCTACCACCCAATAGTATAGTCCATCGATCCCACGTCTCCATCGATGGAATTAAATAAGATTGTGTTGTTTTTGTTTACCTAAGTCTAAACTTTAAAGCGACTGTTACTCCCCCTTCCGCCCACAGTTCGATAAGCCGGATGAAACTGCCTGGAATAATTGGCTAATTCGGCTCAGGGAGCTCAAAGAGGCGCGTGCCAAAGCTGCTGCCGATGCTAAGAAAATACGACCTACCAACGGTGTGCCTGCCAGCTGATTAGAAGATCCCTTCCAACTTGGATTTTGTCACACTTGAGTGTATCTTCCTCAGCTGTTCCACCCAACAGCAGCTAAGTTGAGCGACTTCACTGTACATAATTTGAAAAAAAGCCTGTTGCTACCTAATTCTTTTTATAGTTTCCACATGTATTCTGATTGATGAGGGAATTAGCATTGTTCCATAGCAGTCGTAGTTCAACGTTCGATGTAATAAAGCATTCTCACGAGAGAACATCGTTGAAGAAAGGGGACTCGATCTCCCTCAGGGGTGGTCTCTCGCTGTTGAACTGTTCATAAATACGGGACTGGGTACTGGCGGTTGATCTGTTCTCCCAGCTTGGCAATTAGGTTGCGATCGCTTCGTCACAAGTCGAGGGGACATCGTCAGTACGCCCGTAACATCAGCCATGTACTGATTTCTCGTTGATGGTGGATGAAACGTTTGCAGGCTCATTTCCAAGCTCGACGAACAGACCATGGGTCACACCAGTAAACGCACATGGGCTATCAATATTTAGTGACTCGGTGTTACTGTTACCAGTGACCAATTTACGGCTTCTGCTACCTTCATCACACCTACAAATGCTGGACGAATGCGTCATCCGCTGCAAACGACTACGGTACGCAAAGTAATAGTGCGCACACCGGTTTTCGGTTTGTAGTTTCCTTATCACTATCCGCAACGATTATCAAGTTATGAATGGCATTCATTCATTCCTAATTCGAAAACAGCCATTCGGTGGGTGTGTGAAGTTATTACCAAAGTTTCCAGCTCTGTCATGTTTGGTCACACGACTTTGCTCATCATACATGTGTATGCACTTCTCACAGTAGGAGCGAATCGTGAAATGCTTAGTTAGAAAGTAGGTCCACCTACCAGACCAACAAGAACAAAGGAACAGAACTAATGAAATGGAGATGCTGAACGAACAACCAGAAGCAAGAAAACGAAAACCCGAGGCGATCCGAATGGACCAATTAAATTAGACATTAGCCATTCTCCAAATGATTAGTCATGCTGCGGTTATATATAAACGCAAGCAGAAGTGGAAGATCTACCAATCCATCGCACAATAGCGATGTCTCCTCGTGACGAAACGCTTACAAGTCAATTGCGACGCTCGGCATTGTATCCACTGCAACATGATCAAGGAACCTAGTCTCCGCCTAGCTTTGAGAGCAGCAACCTCAGGAAACGTCAGTCGTAATCAGGGAACCCATGATACGGTGTTTTTGAAGACCCTCTAAATGAGCGTCATTCGAAGACGGTCCAAAAGGACATCGAGCGTAAATCAGCCGGAAGGGCCATTGTACATCAATTCAGGTCTAATTTGCGTGCTGTTACGCAGAATCTTGAGGAATCGAAAAGCCCTGGGAGTGAAAAAAATGGTGCGGTTGCGTTTGGGAACTGCCTCATCTGACACAAAACGTAGTCACAGAAACCGGTTACCGGTGAGGTGGTAAAAAATGAAACCAAATGTTTACTACAAGAAGCAGTGTCCTGAATACTTTCTGCTCTTGAATCCACCTCATCCATTCGACCAGTCAATTGTGAGCTTGAACTTTAAATTTGTGGTACTAATATGCCTTCTTATCCTAAAGCTTTATAAGGACGCAGGGCGAGATGCGCTCCCATTGGCTTTATTCAAGAGTAGATCTTGATGTTTTATCTGGAGAAATTGTGAACAGAGTGCGTTCTGGCATAGTTGGGTCAATCAACCATTGTGTCTTTATCCCAAGAAGTCGAAGCGACTGCTGCGAAACGCAGGCCCAAAAGCACCAGACGAGAATCCGACCACGTAGGGTCCATAGTGATCACACCCTCAGTCGTGTAAATGGGGAACACCACACATACCGCAAACCATCCGTTTTCCTTGACTCCGAATTAACTTTTGAGTCTAGATAAATGGGCTCCTCTACATAAATCTGATCAATGAGGGATGCCCCAGAAATCTGGCAATATTCTATATGCCACTTATTTTCATCCAGTAGCGTTGGGGGGTTAGAGTGAGTTATTCAGAAGTTTTTCCATAACTGTTGAGGTTCGCCGGGGCATCACTATCTCCCAATACGTATGACAGACCACAGATCTACCAGAGAAGACCGCGGCTTCAGCTCTTGTTGGCGAAAGGTTCGCGGGGGACAAATCACTGCGCGGTAATGCTAGATGAAAGAGCCTCCTGTCAGGTTAAGTGACTTCTTTGATATGGACTTTGTCCTGGAAGATATGGCACGCAACTGATCCCGGTGTGGAGCTTATCGCCCGACTAATGCTCCTCTGAAGCTGTGTGAAGTCAGCAAATGACGTTGGTTAAACCCCGCTGAGGATATTTTGCACCAACATGGGGCTGAGAATAGTTCATTTCGATGTTTTTAGGTGTGTAGGTACCTTGCTCTGGGACGTTCTTTATGGCGGCATATGGAATTTCGCAACAAGTCCTCACTTCTCCCTTTCCGCCATTTACTATAGGCTTCTCACTCGGTCGATTGGCAGGTGTGCACTGGTTTTCATTGATACTGTTAACAGTGGTGAAAATGAGAACCAGTAACATGGCCTGCGTGCCTTCCCTATCCCTGTATGATTCAGAGAATTTAAACCTCACTCAATTCCGGTAAGAACCACTATCTCGATTGAAGCAAATGAAGAACGACATGTGTAATATGGCTTCATGATGAATCAATGAATCATCATCCTGAATATAACAAACACCGCTTGACATTTCACTATCAACAAGAGCACAGATTTCCGGGCCTAGTCCAAAAACAAGATACAGCGATCAATCCAACAAGGAATCGGACATAAACGTAAGTATATTGGGGACGAAAATAGGAGGGAACCACAGGCTGACTGAGGTGGACGAGCCTGTAAGGTTGTAAAACACACCTACGCACGTCAGGCAACACTGTCAAGAAGACATAGTCAGTGACAAAATGCACACATAAGAGAGCGAGAAATATGGTTGCAATCCACAGGGTATCGAACAAATTAGGAATGGGACGGTGGGGTGAGGCCCATCACAGCATCTGGTGGGAACATGAGAAACAGTGTTAGGCTGTCGTACAGTACAACTCCACGACAGCAAAGGGTACCATATCCTTTTTCTCAGAATCCACACAAAAACGTGGATTGTCTGCGGTAGAGTTGTCTGTCTTGTGTAAAAACGAAGACCGAACGGTTGAGGAACACTCTATTTTGAATTCAGGTTCTCAGCCTCCGCTAAACGTTGCCACTGCCGAAGCCGGCGTTGATATTTGTTGGCCAACGCATGGATGATAGATACAACAAAGGAGCAAATTAGACCCGAAACGATCAGGAAAATGATTGTCTGGAGCCAGCTTTGATGCTGAAATACAAAACAGTAGGAATTCCGCGAAATACACTCATTTAAAATATCTGTTTTAACGGAAGACTCAGGTGATTCCCAAATACATCCCTCGTTTAGGAACAAGGAATATTGAGGTAATAGGCAAAAGAGAAAGAAAAAATATGAGCTCACACAGGTGCAAGCACAATGCTCACTGTCCAAGTGGCCCTCATTTTCACCATTTTTCCTGGGTCAGTAGTAAAGAACTGACCCATGAAAAGAACAAGTGGGGGAACCAACGCCATCCAAACACCGGTCCGCAATGTTAGCCGTGGCAATAGAGCCCACAGGGAATATTGGTTTAGCAATGCTTACAACTGAAAATACGGTACCTTAAAATCAATGTAGAGCTGGATGTGATGAAGTGCAGCATCAAGTTGAAGCCACAACAGACCTTACATCACATTCCGTATTGCTGGCCTCGTTCATCATTTGACACACGGACTGTCCGGCCGGAAAGTGTTTGGAATCGACTGGGCAGTCATCGTTTCAGAGAGATGGCTCATTAATTCACTCGCAATCCGTCTACTGGAAAATGGGGCGAACCCTTCGAAGAACAGTTTAGCTGGCCTCCTGCAACCCAGCCTGTGGTGGTGCATGCGGGCATACCTTAATCGCCCATCGGAAGAAATAGTACGAAATATCCGTTCTGAAACGTGAGAACATACCAGGACCGGATGTCTATATCTAACCTTGTTCGAGGGTGGCGCGCCGAGGGGGTCAGAAGAATTTTAGTGTTTGACCATCAATGTCTTCGGAGCATTGCCCGAGTCTGGTGTGAATAACGGATCAGCAACGCTGAAGTACGTCGAACGGAAGAAATAGCTCACCCTAGATAGATGAACTGATCACACTACATAGGTTGCGTTGGCTTGGCCACGTGCTGCGTATACCAGCCGACCGACTTTCTCGAAGGACTCTTTTCGCACAACCACGTGAAGGGTGGAAGAGGGCCAGAGGCGGTCAAACAATTACTTGGCAGCGAAGTGTGGAGGCCATTACCAGTAAACTCAGCTGAGCTGGTCATTGTCGTCTTCCTGGAGAAGGACCCCGAGATGGGCCACATCAATGGTTGGAGACATCGTCAGACATAGCTCAGTCGAACCCTCAATGGTGCTGGTTCATCGAGCTATTGCCTTCAATGCACACTTCCTTTCCGAACCCCCCCACTCACGCACCGATTTGTCAGCCCCTGCCTCCAATTCGTAGCTACCAAATCATCCGTGGACGAAATTGGCAGCTACAACCACTGTACGACAAGTACGCGGTTCTTACAGTTGAGAATGATAATGATGCGCGCCTCACGAAACTTTCAGGAATCCGGAACCCATGTGGTCCTTCGGCCACGAGCGGCTGATCAGTAGTGAGATTAACTCGCACCTAGATTATTTGCCTGAAGGTCGTGGGCTTGAAACTACGGTATGTGCGCTACTGATGATGTCCAATATGGATGAAGCAGCTTCTCGGCTCTTGACTATAGAATAGCTTTACTTACATTAAGAAATCTCTACCAAACTTCCCAGATTTTCTCACACATAACAGCTATTGCAGGTACACTCGCGGAAGTCGTATCCTTGCGCTATTTAAAACACCGAACGTCGGTTGGTATAATCCCGTCAGAATGTTCTCTTGCAACCATCGTAGCACATTATTAGTAGGAGTCAGGTTGCTCCGTGACTTCGTGCCACATCCAACTAGATTTGTTAGCAAGAGTCATCAACTAGGTGCACTGGACACAAGTCGTCCAGGGAGGTTGTCACGTAATAATCATGATCACCAAAAGTGTCTGGAGTGAATTATTTTAAGCAATCGCCCCCAAAGCGTGGGTCCATGCTTCCATGGTCCACCCCTATTGTCGATTAATAAACACATGGAAACTTGGTTTACGGTTTACAACCGACGCAGATAAAACGACAGACAGCTTGTGCACGTCGTTTTTGGAGTGCATGCTGAATGTTTGAGTAAGTTCGGTGAACTTTCCACTGGGAACGAAACACACAGCAACTTGGATCCTTCATTGTTTGTTTACTTAATTACTTTATTTATTTATTTATTTATCTGCTTTGACTTCCAATAGACTACAGAATCAAAACAAATGGTGGATAAAGATGGGGTGTTCGGAGTGCTTTCCGAGGCATCGTCTTTCCTCGTTAAAAAACAGGACAGATTCAGCAAAAAGTGTTGGTAACGTTTTGCTGATTGGCATCGCCGTAATCATAGGTAAAACCATTCAAAACGTATGGGAGCGTTTGCTATCTCAAAGTGAAGTAGATAACAAATGATACCTTGAAAAAAAACGGATTCAGTGTGTGGCACTACAACGTCAGAAGAGCAGACAGGGAAAAGCTGTTTATTTCGTTTTAACCAGAGTCCGTGTTAGTATCCGGGATCGAATAAACTCACTGCATTGAACTTACAGAAGTTACTGTTAACAGAACCCGTGGATCAAACTGAACGCAACTGATCCTACTGCAACCAGCCGGTCATTATCAACGTAGGGTTCATGATTTCAATGATCTGACTGACTCAGCTTCTTCATAAATGAGTTATATACAGTTCCATTGCAGTGGAAACACAGTACCACAGGGAAATGGAGTATTTAGCCTCTCCTGGAGGTTATCGTTTCTTGCGAGGGGTTGCTTATCGCTTCGTGGCCGACAAAAGTTTTGGTGCGTATTCTCCAAAAGAATGATGTCCTCCGGAGAATACTGTACCAGAAGACAGGAGCAAGATCTACACTGTTCACAAAAAATGGCTACTCATCATCAGTACGTACGTGAAAGTGGGCTAACAATCCTCATCACACTTGTTTGTCCTTTTGAACTACGGACCCTGAGGGATGGTAAAATATGCCCACCAATGGATTGTCCCAACTCGAGATGGTAGACAATCACGCGTCAAGCCACCTAAGTGAACTTTAATCTCACGTTGTAGCAAGAGCCCTAACAAATATGACATAAAGCGAAATGATCACATCTGGTTTGTTGGGCAGAGAAAATGTATCTCCTGATTATCAGAGCAACTTTAAGGGCTAAGTGAATTTCAAGGCGACCAACGGAGTCGACGCACCTTAACTTATTATGACAGATATACAGCTAGTATAACTAATCCTTAGCTGCTCTTTTCAGCGGCAACCAAAACACTAGGATGCGGCTTTCATGTTTTATGATACATACGCCTTTATTGTATTCATACTTTATCGGTTTGTTATCAGGTTGAAACGTGACTCTAAGTGTGTAGTGAAGTGTCAAGGCAAGAGTGCATTGACATGGTTTGCACTGATCGACCAAAGCACATGATAGGTGTGCTGTGGTACGTTTAAATCTCCGTAACTTAAGACAAACGAGCTGTCCGGCGTGACCTAAATCCGGAAGCACTTCCGCAAGATTTCCAAGTAGAGTCAACGACCATGTATATGCTCGTGTGCATTTCACTGGTTTACTCTCACTTTTCGATAGTTGAATGAGAGGTTATCCCCGGGGCGCAAAGTCTCTTGAACACAAAAGGGTTATATCACTACCGCTCTCCGTATTAGAGCTCTACTGTAGCCACAAGAAATGGATAGATCATCATAACAAATCATTTCGCCCAGTAAATCTTTGAATGCGTGAAAGAGAGAATAGCTGAACTGATTGTGGGGTGATGTCGGAACGGTTCTGATGAGAAACTAGCATCAGCAATGACACGAAAGCCCTCGCTTTTTTTAAAAAAAAAACAATAGAACTTAAGGTATGAAGTGTAGAGGGAATGAAGAAAACTTGGGCGATAAGAATATGTTTGGGCACAGGGTTGAACATTTCATCTCGGCAAAAGCTCTTTTGGTATTGAGTAAATGAAGTAACTAGGCCGATATGTACCCAAATGAGACTTGATATTTCTGTTCCCCGTCGGTGTTTGTAAACTGTAGCCGACTGAAGCTGGTCAAATTGGAATAATAATATTCCTCGGAATTCCAAAGCTATAAAAGTGATGAGCTAGATTAAGAATCCGCTTCGCGGCTTCTTGTGACAAAACCGTATAGCGGTGGGAAGAACGGCGATTAAATGCAACCAAAAAAGCATCCGTTTTGGAATGAAAGATGAAAAAACCAAATGACCTCCATATTCGGACTTGACGCTGAATAGTCTCTTCAAACACTGTCACGTAATTGGAGGTGCAGATGTAGGACAGAAGACCCGAACGTCGGTCATCGCTCAAAATGAAATTGATATGAAAATCAGACAAGTTCTCACGAGCTTACAAGACGCTTCACTACAACAAATATGGAACATCCGCAAACACCGATCAAGAACTATTACTTACGGTGGTGGTGACCTTGTTATGCAGATTAGCCTTTTGTTGTTGCAGATATTCCAGGAACGGTGCCTGTAAACTTCTTCCGTAAACAGGTATTCGACTGAAATGGTGGAAAAATGGGTGTGTAGGAAGATGAAAAACCTGTGGAATTATTAGCACTGTGAATGGACAAATCGGAAGGGTCCCACATGCGTAGTCGCTGATAATACGTTGAAACCGGTATTTTTTGAGTGGGGTGACTCCAAACCTCAGTGATATCATTAGCTCGAACAGACCAAGGCAGACGAACCAATCACCCTCTTCAAGCTGTCTTCTGAATTCAACACTAATCACCTCCAAGGTCTAACGCTGGATGGGAGTGGCAAATTCGACAAAACCATTCACAGACTGTGATTCTAGATCCTAACGAAGAAATCAGCGACTGATTTAGCCAATTCATGGAGAATGAGCACTGCCCATGATTCTCAACAAGGAATAAATAACCGCGCGGTGCTTCTTTGCATAGATGGCTTCCATTTACAAGAATAGACCGCTGATAAAAAATTTTAAAATCTATCATCCCAAATCCATAAGGGTAGAAATTTATTAGGAAACCACAGACTCTCCGTGAAAACAATGGTGAGGAGAAGAACTAAAGCATCACTTCACCTATGCACAATAAGTTTCGTTGTGGTAAGGGTACGATGCACTAACAATTCAGAGTACTTTTTCAACCAATGGAGAGGCCGTGCTAAGACCAATGACCAAACGACAGAAACACACACCAAGCCCACGATCACGCCAAATATCGAGTCCACTAAGAGATCGATGAGAAACTTCACCTTAACACTTCGGAAGCTCAAGGTTAAAAGATTGTTTGATACTGTTCTGAACGTGATGGACTGCTCTAACTTGGAACTCAACACTAATACAGCTACGACGTGACATCCTAAAGATTCGCCTATCAAACAATCCAGTGGGACTAGTTGTTAAGTGAGCACATCCTAATATCATTCATTCGGTTGCAATGTGTGAGTAACCAAACAAAGTGCATCATAAACTAGTAGACAGGTTGTCCTGAAAATTTGGACAGTATGCGCATGGAAGAGAACAAATGTGCTATGCTTCAGTGATCAGGAATTTAATCGCATATGGGGCGAAACACATCAATATTCATGTCATCCACCACCCACGTTTTATGAATGGTCAGAGCAGAAGTGACGTAGATAGCACTGGTGATGAATGGCCTGAGGACAGAATAGGAACAGTAACGAATTCAAAGGATCGGATGGGTGATGGTGACGTTGTGCTGCTCATTAGGGCCTGTTTAAATGAAGTAAGCTTTTACAGTGACCAGATAACAGCCACGGCACGTAGAAAGGGCGTGACAGTTGACCGCTAATTGATCAGGCTCGATTGTAGTAGGGCAGAACGGTGGTACATCTAATGGCTCGGATAAACCAGAGCTGTTAATGACTAGAAATGTTCGTTATTTCACTCAACCTAATACTTGCTGACCCTATATCAAGATATCCAGACTGTTGAAAATGTACAACTATGAAGCTCAAAGTGAATGGACGAGAGAATCAGCTGTCTCCAGTGAGTACCAAGTTGGTATGCAAATGAGTGTGCCCCACTGAATAGCTTCCTCTTCAAACATGAGGAGTATACAGACAATTCGAGAATATCGTTTTCATAATCGAGCTTTATCGGATGACTTCGAAGGCTAGGTTAGACCGAATCGGTACTCGTATGCAAGCTCGTACGATAGAGTGATTCCAACTACCCATCAGAACTGTTACCTAGCCCCAGCCCTGATAGTGATTACCTCCGAAAGTTTTCGTAGCATGAGGCTGTGTAGTCGATTGACCATAGCTTCTCAAACTGAAATCCGTGCGAAGTTAGCTGCTTCCACATTAGAAAAACATGGGCTAGTTAGAGAAAACTGCATTTTAAAAGATCGTTTATTAAGTGCCCATTCGGTCCGTTACCGAATACACTGATAACCTCGCGGGTGGGTTAGTAAAAAGCCAGTCGATGGGGAAATTGTTTGTTGAGATCCGAAAGCATTTAGTTCGTAGACAGCTTCTGAACCAAGTCACGGTATGCGTTTGTTCCTGACATTGAACACTGCTGCCTTGTATAGATGGCATTCACGAACCACCAGAAAACCTATATATGAAGGCGTCTGACATTTAAACACGGACTGTGAGAACTTGCCCAACCTTAATCCAAGTTTAGTTCCAAGCCGACCATACCTGAACAACAAATGCAGAGTGCATCTTGCAGTCACTTAGCGAATAATCCCACCTAAATCGCCTGCTTGAGTTTGCCAAAGAACGAATCTTCCAAGTGACCGCGTTCCCCAGCCTTGGGGTGTTTTGAATCACCTCATATTCTAATGATTGAATGGGTTCGCATTGCGTACCCAAGGCTATGCTACTCGCCCACTGTTGAAACTACTTCAAAACCATTTTGCAGCGTTGGTAGGAAGAACAATAAGGGGAATAGACAAATGCACAATGGACGGTCGCATGTATGGTCCAAAGTGCTGGACGTGTGCAAATCCTGGCAGTGATCTTCCAAATAACGATCCTTTGCTACTACAAAGTCGTGTGAAATCGTAAACTGCCTCGCTGCAATCGTCCCAGAAAGTTTGCTTCATTCGAAGTTGTAGATGAAGGCCTGTCTCTAGTTAACCGTCCAGTAAAGTGAGACAAGGCAATGTTACAATCCATACCAAAAATGAATGCCGTTCTTTTGCGAAAAACGTTTGTCAAACTACGAAGCGCTGGCTTATACACCATATCCGACATACCGGCTTCAGAGCCGAACGAACCTGCTGACTCCCGCCAGCATAAGCATCTACCTTAATTGTCGTCACTAAACTAGACGGGGCTAGGTGATCTCCGCCGAGCCCTTTGAGGTAAACTAATATTGCGAATTTCTTCAGAAGACTAAGTTCATCCACAGGCCGTATCAACACATTCAGTGCATGCAGACATGTTTTCCTTACCTCCTTTGATTACTTATTTTGAGTTAATCCTCGGAGGCTCAATCAGGGAAAAGGCGCGTGCTTAAGAAGTCCCACACATGTTCCAAGGAAGACATTTCCCGTCAAATGCTATGGCGCTACCAGGGAGTGCGGTCCCCACCATGGATTTTTCACTACCGTACTATTCAGTACACTGTCGGCACCTGACCAAGGCTGTTGCTTCAACCCAACAGCAGAAAGCCAGGAAACAGTCACGAAAATTCATCGGATCCTGATTTACCGTCAGGAAGATTTATGACCTAGAGTAGGTAGGATGCATCAATCAACGCAAGCAATCCCCAAAGTCGATGCTGAAAAATATGAGTACTCCGGGTGCGTCGTTTGGCTGTTGGCTTGTTTACTGAGTGTGGTAATCACCAAGATCGATGAAAAAACAACAGCAGTAGAGAAAACTTGTTCATAACTGAATAACTAAGCTGACTGGTAGTTGCGGCTAACTTGACGAGAATCAAAGAAACGCTTCATCCATATTCGTCAGTGAGATACATCCGTCGTAACTGAGAAAGCATGGTGTCAAAAAACGTCTCAAGCTTCGTAAATGTGGATGTAACGAGTGTAGCCAGTCAGTCAGTTGGCTAGTTCTTCACCTAGGAGCTGCGTACCGGGGTAAAATGGTTCACGTCGTTAGACGTGTTCAGCGATATAACTATCCAACAACAACAGGTTGGCCACTGAGGCATTGAAGCCAGGTGGAGAAAGGTGAGTTTGAAGAGAAAGATGCAGGGTAACGGTATTTCATGACATTGCTGGATATGAACTCGGGCGAGGGTTTACCATAGACCTGTATGGGCCTGCGATAGTGGGATTAAAAGAAAAGGGAAGTTCGGGGAGATATCTTTGATCGTCAGACATTGCGTGGCGATCGATGGAGACAAAACAAGCCTCTGAATCAAGAAAATGAGTAAGTACGGTCATGGAGAGGAAAGCCACCGTTCAAGCACCGGTCGTACAGTGAAGACATAGTCGATCGATCCACGTCTATGGAGATGAACTTGATTCTCACGAATATGATCCTCCTGATGATGAGAAAAACTGGGTTGGATGTTACCAGAATGCGCCGATGACGCAGTGATTTTTGTATGATGTCTTCGAACCTCTTTCGAGGAATGAAATAACTGCAGGAACACTTTCGGCATTTGTCCCTGTTCCCGATCGCTCACCAAAGGATTACTAGACCAATTACGAAGGATTCGCCGCTTTTGGAATTTATAACAAACTACCCGTCCACCGAGAATCAGGATACTATTCATATTAGCTGTTACGTAGGGCCTTGAATGAGAACCCTTTCTGTGGGAAGGAGGGTGGACGGTAGAACCTGTCGCATCTTTTTTCCAGTAGCTTCCATGAGGGTGGGAAAGACGTTGCCATTCCGGCTGAACTGAATGCTCTAGATTATCAGTGATTCCCATAAACCAGACAAACTACCATGATGATCGCCAACCCTGTTGTCATTTAGATCATTGGGAGCTAGACTTTTTTCACTTGACTAAGCCCGAAGAACCATTAAACATAGTCATAAGAACAACGCATTTTTAGATGTGACAACAATAAGTGGGAACTACAGAGTTGTGGTGCGCTTCTTCATCCCATTCCTTAGCTATATCGCCTTCAATCGATATTTCCATCGTGAAATGCCAAAAAGAACAGTGCTTTATGCGAGCACCCAAAACTAAGCTGTTGGCTCAGTCAAAAACAATCCGCCACTGTACCAACTATTGTGTCTGGTTAACTGATGAATATGAATTAGTGGCATAGGTAAACTTCATTATGGTGTCTCTTTGAGGAGTAAATCAGCTCACTTGCAGAAACCAGAATGAATCTTTCCTCTGATTCTGTAAAAACTGTTTCTCCGATGACTGAGGTGGGAGAATTCCGTGCCTTCAAAGTTGTCTCCTTGTTGCGGTTTACTTTGGAGGAATATCCGCATTCTTCAGAGACGAGGTACTGTACGCCTGTTTAAGAATTGAACGAAGGTTTACTTACGCACGGCAGTGAAGCATCAGTGGTAACACTGATGTTGCTGTCTTTGATGATGATGATGATGATGATAGGCTCATCGGACACTGGCAGTTTGGTGTTCCTCCACGTTGTACAGTAATCTTAAATCTACCATTTTACGGGCCATCAAATGCACTTTGTCGACGAACAGTTGCTGCGCAACCAGTAGGAAACCCTAGGATTGAGGTGGACACAATCCAGGAGTCACAGGCGACTGGAACTACGGACGTTCCGGTAGACAGATAGCACTTGAAAATTAATACTGCCTCGGGCAATCCACAATTACAAGAACCCTTATCAATAGTTACTCCTTGATGAATCCCTGTTATCTTAGTTGATGACATCAAATGTGCGATCTGTCAAGCTCATACAAGTGGGTATTGAACATAACATGGTAACTTGAAGATCCTAATTATCTGCGTGTGGTACAACCGCATTCTCTGCTGATGTGAATCGCAGTATAAACGAGGTAGGCTTTTGAGGTTCTGTGTTAAACCCTAGGTCTGAGAAGAGTTATGTTCGACAAGGCCGTAGAAGGAACATACAGCCGGACAGAACCATAAGCGTGAACCGAAAACGGACGAGTTTCCACATAATCACATAATATTGCTTCGGGTCTAGATTGGAAAACGAAACCACGATGAATAGGTTGGATCGGTGTATTGAAATGTTCAGCTGTAGCATCCTTCCGGTGCCTAACTACCATGCCACCAGAAAGAAGCACGAGGGCCGGGATACTGCCAGGTTGCCCAAGCCTGGACAGAGGAAGTCGAGAGGCAGAGATCAGGTTCCAACCACGGACCTTCCGGTCAGTAAATTCGCGCTTTAACCCCTGATCTATCTCGCCCCAGGCGCAGTGGAGATGTCGGGTTTGAGTTCGAACCAAAAACCTTCTGATCAATAAGTTCGCGCCTTAATCACTCAGCTATCTTAGCCACAAGTATGGTACGTATGGAGCCACATACAAAAGAGTGTGCACTTTCTCTTAATGGTACAACAGTCCCTTAGTTTACCATCACCCGCATAAGACCCCCATTAAAAATAGTGGGATAAAATGGAGGTGGGCGAGTAGTCAATGAATGATAGACGAGAAGATCTCACCCCATCAGGTGTACCAAAGATTCCACATGATGTTCGGAACTAAGGGCGATCACAGTGAACTGCTGAAGATGAACTTTGATGATGGCCTTGCCAATGACGGTTGCTCCGAAGAACGACCAAAATGGAACTAAAAAGTGTCCACAAGTCATTCCCGCCAAGTCGAATAAAGGGTTAGGAACCTGAACAAAACAGAGGTAAACAGACAGATAGGATGACTAAACGGTAACCAGATCTTGGGAGAATAGTTTTCAATTCTGTTCGTCCCAAATGGACCGAGATTTATCAATTATTTATAAACGTCATGGGGGTGTATGGAATACACAACAGGAAAGATACAGCAGTGAGCGAACTCTGGCAAAACAATATCACAAACTCTTCTACGAACATGATTCCTTAGCAATGCTCAGATTTACGTCTTTTGTTCTTACCGTAACTTTCTTCAAAAGGAGGATGAGTCGGCCCCGAGGACACCCTAATTATCGCGTCCATGAAGCGAGGAAAGCACCAAGGACAAAGCGATCCCTAATGGCGCTGACAAAATGGAGGCCCTGTTGATCAACGTCACTCCTAACCCTTCGGAGCCAAGATTTCAATCGTCCTTCAATTCACCAGTGTCGCTCTGAGCAGAACACTGAATTTTAAAGTTTGAAACGTACACGGTGATACTCACAACAAAAAGAATGTTTCAGTAAACTTCAGGTCATCAACAGAGCACAAAACGACCACATGTACACAGCTAAAAGTAATGCCAATCACGACTCAGAAACCGAACACATCGACCGAGTTTGGCACCCAACACATAATCCAATGGTCCACCGTCAAAAGCCGAAAGCACTTTACCACGGAGAAATGAACGGTGTGCTCGAAGCTACCTCCGACACGTATAGAATATAGTCGAGGGTGAAATGAAACTAAAAGCATGAGACCTCAACAGCTTGGGATATTTCGTTGAGACGTAGGTCAACTGCATTTACTGGAGGCTTTGGGCAAGGACGGAGGGGGTGACTGAGGGAATGCTGATTCTTCCTGTGAATCGACGGCAATCAGCAGCTATTTTCTCCGTCTGACTACCCAAGAGTAGCGTGATTTACGCGTGTTTACCATAATGCCGTTTTGCATCTCCACCGCTCGGTCGCCGCTTCCTTTGCTTGATGCTCATGGTTTGTTTACCCTGTAGCTACTATCGAAATTTTGTCGCCTGTCTCTCTTCACGTGTGATTTCGAGTGTCTGCTCCGACGGAAAGTTAGGTGGCCAGGGGATCAAACTCGGACCCCTCGGTTGTCAGATAACCGCGCTATCCTTGAGACAACCAAACTCCCTCGATTGTCCAATTTTGTATTGCCTTTATGTTGCGCCCTACCTGATAGTGCTTGTTGGGATCCCGTTTTACACCTGCCTAAGAGCACACCTCGACTTGACACGTAGCACAGGTTACTTTGTCAGGCTGTGAGTTAAAGACTGCAGGTAGTATATTTAATTTGAACCGAATTCACCCGATGCCGTTCTCCATTATTTTCGTTTCCTTTTAATACGGAAATACTTTCCGAAAGTATTGGCCGTCTTTTGCACCGTTATCTCTGTATGCTGCCTGCTTACAATGCCTAAGTGTCCATATTGGTATGCTTTATATCACTTGGAACATACTCGTTACTGCTTCCAAAAAGCTCTTTTGCCTCACTGCACCTCTTACCCACTGCGCTATTGTTGGTTGCACGTTATACTTAATTCATGATGTTTTGTCAACCCATTTGCTCATAGAATCCATTTTCAACACAGTATCCACCACCCTCACCCGTCTGTTCCCACGTCCCGATATCTACTGAATATCAACTGCGTATAGTCCGATAGCCCCAATCGTCCTGTAAGCTTCTAAGTCACCCGGATCTTATGGGTACTTCATGCTCTCCCGAAAGCTTTCAGTTTGTGCATTAGCGAATTCCCCTATTCATGACCAATATAATCCGATGGTGCAACTTCCGAATAGGTTCTGGGTATCAATAAACATATCCTAGAGAAGCCTCGTTGTCAGAGTCAAAGAATGGACGCTGGAATGCACTGAATCGATACATCGTGGATGGTACAGTTGAACACACTATCATAGCAGGCCGGGGATATGTGCGAGATGTCCATGGTTGTGGGAAAATCATACAACAAACGAATATGAAGCGCAGTGGATAGTGGATAGACCACAGGAAAACATCTATATGCCTGATCGGCCAGTTGACAGCGAAGAACGTGCACTTTCGAATTAGCTCTTGATGCCTTTCAATCGCTGTACATCACCTCACGTGCATCCATACAGGTCTTAAGGATACTGAATACTATTAACTTGCTGAGAATCGTGATGCGCACAAAAGGTAAAACTCATACTATGTAATATGCACGCGGCAGGAGTAAGCCGAAATCACCGTTTGCATAAGAACATAAAACGAAATCTGACGGCACCGGAAATCAACCGTCCGTGTCCACTGGATTGACGCTGGTAAATGACTCAGATTAAATGACTTGCAGGCCCAAGCTTTCATGATTACGACACTCACGTATAAAAACCTGGGGGATAAACTCATCTTCACCAGTGGGTGGATCAAGTGTGACAAAGGTTCCAGGTAAGGCAGGCCAAACAGAGCAGATCTAATTGTCTCGCACGTCAGTCACCTGGAAATGTTTTAGTCATACAACTCCGTCGGTCGGAAGACTTCCTATAAGCGTAAATCCTGTGTATGTAACCTCTCCACAGTTCGGCTGTGGAATGGGGCTATTCATCCTTCGATAATGCGAACCTTAGCTACCTTGTGGTAAAAGACACTACCTCACACAAAATGTCCTTAGTGATTTGATATATGCTCCAAGGACAACCGTTTGAAGTTGGATGCTTGATTCGAGAGAAGATCGACAGCTGATGGTCATGTGATTTTTCAGTCCATTACTCCCCGGGTATAACCACCTAGGTAAAATTACTTCAACTTAGATACGACCCACCTACGTTCGTCGATGTGGCGGGAACGTAGTTTTATTTTTAGGGGGATATTTTACCTGTCAGATCTTTCCAGGCATTTAGGTTTCATTCGTATGTGATCCGTCTTTTTTCACACGGATATCAACTCTCTACTGCTACTGCTACTATTAAGGGACCTTTGGTGCTCCAAACCAATAAAAAATACATAACATCTCTTTCGGTACACGTACTTCAACCTTACACTAATTTGCATAATGGGAAATGATGCACAGGACTTATCACAAACCGTAGGTTGATCGATGAACACACAAGACATTGAATAATCACGGAGCTGATCCGAGCACACAATTGTGACCGTGTACACGACTGTATAAAAAAATGAAAAATCAGTTTACACTCTCTGACATAAGTCGTTAGTGCACAAACTTCGAGAAGTAATGACCCGGATACGTCAAACACCCAAAAATAATTCAAATTCCGAGGTTGGAGACTGCTGACTCACTGGAGGATCATAAAATTAGCAAGCTTGCACCCATTACAACTGACTTTGAAGGACTGATTAATACAATTAACAAAATGAGCTCACTGTAACCTAACATTCTCCATACAAAATGTCCCGATAGATGGCAAATCTGTGCGGAGAACAGCAGCCATAATGATCGTTCCAACGAGAACAGACTGAGAAAATCCGAAAATTCAAGGGCACTCAGAATGGTCAGCTATCTCCAAACCAGTGAAAAACACCAGAACAAATAACCCACGTACCGTACAGACTAAATGGATTAAAGACGAGTAACGTTAAACGAAAACAGAGGATTGAGTAACCTGAGAGAAACATAATACTCATAAGGCAGCCCAGGAATGGCTTTGCCCTTTTTGCAGTTCACTAGGTAAATCAGCTGTAGCACCATTTCGGTGCCTAGCTACCATGCCACACGAAGGCACGAGGGCTATGATACTACCAGGTTGCCCAAGCCTAGACAGGGGAAGTCGAGGGGCAGAGGTCGGGTTCGAGCCTTGGACCTTTCGGTCAGTAAATTCGAGCTCTAACCACTTGAGCCATCTAGCCCCGGTTCACTAGGTAGATGCAGACCCCGAGTTTCCATCAGCCTTTTATTCTGATTGAATATAAAACTGTAAGCAAATGGGTAAAATACACTCAGTACTTGATGTCAGCGGTATACAAAACCGGATCTCTCGTCTGTGGTACTCTTCAACTGAATGTGCTACACAACGGCCTCGTCAGGTTTCGCTTGTTGTGATACGGGGCCTCGTCAGGTTTCGCTTGTTGTGATACTCGAAAAATCACAGTAAATTTTATTGAGGGAACGCTAAAACCCCTCGACGGTGCATAACCGGTTTCACCCTCCTTGGGACTCATTAGGTAGGCGCAGTAACCAAGGTACCGACATGAGACGGCTTTTGTGTTGCATGTTCAGTTGAAGAATGTTAAAACGATGAGTTCAGCTGGATCCAGATCTCACTTAAAAAACGGAAATAGTTTGTGAATGAGTGTAGTTCGATAGTAGTACGTTTTGATAATGATGAAAATTGTCCAAATGTGGTATCGTACCGAAAAATCATTTCACTATCTTGACTACCGATCCAACTGAAACAAGATGGAGGCTTTGCACACAAATGTTTGAAGAAAAACAAATAAGATCACTTTCGGTCGAATGTTAACAACATCTTTGATTACAAATAACTGCTTAGCTTCACACAAAGTATGAGTATCTGAAGAGCCACGATACGGAGTAAAACGTACATGATGATGGGGTCAAATAATCTAACACTGACCCAAACACTCACTGCCATGATCGAACATTCTCCGAATCAGCACGCAAATATCCAGGCATTGTTCGCCGCTCAGCTATTGCTAGGTCTGTTTGTGATTGAAGGACTACTATCACTTACGGGTTGATAGGTCATTCGGCTATTGTATCCTATGGATATATAGAGTCCAGGAGATCCGTAGGAGAAAGAGGGTAAGATCGTAGGCTAGTAAACCAGCCGTGTTCTCATGAGAAAGCGGCCGTTTTCACCTGGCTAACAATAAGCATAGATTTCCCCGCCAAGTGGCGTACATCCTCGCTGAAGTTAGCCAAAATGAAATACAGCTGGGGTCGAATGGGGTAACGTCAGGATTAACTGAGACATCACGAACAGACTAGGGCAGCAGACAGTTCCGGTGAACAGTTTGCACCTTGGCATCCCAACCATCCAGGAATCAACCAGTATCAATTCAGTGCAGTTGCATGTTTTCCTGTTATCAGTCGAGTTTTTCTTGACGCTTTCATTTCGACACTAGTAAATTCCGAATGCATCCGTTTCAGTCATGTAAATCTGAACAAGTAGCACATTTAACAGCTGACAGACAGGATGTACTACTCCAACAGTCTGGTCCAGCTTTCCACTAACGGTCGTTCCCGTAAGGAGATACATGCTGTCCTTTCTACAAGAGCTCATTACCAGGGTTGTCTTAATGCACAATACACAGTCCGAGAGGGCGACAGTAAACCAAATAAGGAAGGAAGCAATACTCGTGCTGCGGAATCCGACAAGTGAATACCTAACCCCATCTGATGGACAGTAATCAAGTACGAAACGTATCATTTAGATAAACGATGGAGGAAACGGAAAAATAACTTCTGAATATATATATATATATATATAATGGACTCACGGAGGCACAAAGCAAAATTCCCACAAATCCCGCCCGGATGATCAACCGGTGAAGTAGTAGCTCAGCTCTCTTTTGGAATGAGAGATCTTTCGTGTGGACTGAATCAGATGTCTGCTCCGTGGCCAAAATTTCCTCCAACTCCTTCAAATCCTCATCATTGTGGCGGTCAGACAGCCTCGCTCCGCGTGCCATGAAGTAAGGTGGAAGTTCACCAATGGCAGTTCCAATGCCCTATAACAAGGTAAACATAATTAAAAGAGGAAAGTAGCGCGGTAAAAACTGGCAAGCTGGGGAGAGTGAAAAAGTTTTAAAATGAAAGGGGGAACATGTAGTTGTATTTGTAAGGTGTCATTGACTAAGCGTAGAGAACAACCATGTAAATGGTTTACCCAAATTGAAAGAACCAAAAACAGCGAATTCTTATGTACAAAAAGACGGCCTTCGGAGATACTGGGTCTTCTGCTAACCTGCTCAAATCTGCTGCGTATGCACTGCAAGGTGAATGCCCCACAAAAGAACAAGGATGTCACAGTGATGACCCGATCGAAAGGGAAAACAAGCATGCAGAAAACAATTACCAAGGGGTCAGTCCACTTTGTATCACTGTCAGAATCCTGGATCGCATTCCGGTGAATTGCTTGAAAGCAGAGATCTCCGATGAAATCTCTCAGTATACCAACATTTTCCCAATGACTAGGTGCTCAAGAATGCCCAGAAAAGTGGAAGCAGGGAGGATGGGACCTAATACAGTAGCATTAGATACCTATGGGGAACGATGAAGGACAAGGTACCTACACACTAGAACAGCACGGAGGTAAACACGTCTGGGCATCATATCGAGGTAAGGCGACATCAGTCTGGCTAGAATGTGACAGCATGTTCGTAAATGGGATCGGTAGGGTCTCTAACCACATGAAAGGAAAATCACTGCAGGTTCACTGGCACTAACCAACATGAGCTGTGGTTCGGATGCGCTTGTCAGGTAACCGAATACGTCTCAGTTCGCCAGCTCGCAGAGGCCACGTCTCGCAGCATTACAGCAAAACAACCCGTACTGTAGCCTGATATATACATCCCTTGAGATTCAGAGATAATTCGCTGTGCCATCACATGTGCCTCGAATTAGAAAACGTGACCGGAGACTGAGGGATCCGTATATTGACCCCATCTGTTACACTAAAGTTGGAACATAAGGTAGAACATAAGGTTGACGGAAACTCGGGGACTGTGACTACCTGATGAGCCCCAAGAAGGGCGAAACCGGTCGTGGGCTGTCGAAGAATTTTCAACAACCCTATAAAAGTAGTGCGTTACGAATCTACACGACTTCCAAGATGCATAAAACGCTACGCAACCTCCACTGTCTCTTCTGCACTGCAAGTGGCCATCCAAGGCACACGCTTTTGCGTGCACAGAAACATCGCCTTACACTTTGTGGGTGCGAAGAGTACACCAAAGGATGGAATGACTTTGGTCAGGTCATCCAAAAACACCCGCCTCGTCTGTGACAAAACTGGAATGGACATTGTTACCAATATGCGTACAGAAACTTTTGGACAGTTCTCTGTATAATCTCACACGTCCGGTAATCAGAGAATACAAAGAAGTTTAGTTCGCAGATTTCCGGGGTATCTCTGCTGAGCAAGCATATTTAGAACAGGCCGGTCACCTGAGTCAAACGCGCTTCGGAAATCCCAGAATAATAATATAGTGGGCCACTTTTACGTGTTGTTCCAGGAGCTGCTGGAGTGGGAAGACCTAGTGAACACAACCCCTACTAGGCCGGAATCGTCATTACAACTCGCGAGTCAAAGTAATCTCATCTCCAGGCAATCCACCGGAAACTATACAGCTGCCCAGGCAAACAAATTATTTACACTTATCGATTGGCTCGCTTGCAAGCAGGAGGTTAGGGTTTGATCCCACCGTCTTGTAGCAGCAATTTACACTTTGCAGGTGTGAAGGGCATGTCAAACCGTGCGGCAGTTATCTTGGTTGTAATATCGGCTGCAGTTGGGAAGGATCTGAACCAAGGAGAGCAATATCCTGTGAGTGAACGTCCCGGAAACACTTCGATCCTCGGGGTTTCAGAGACAGGCAGAGAAATTTCAAGCAGCACATCAATAACAGTTGAAGAGGAAAGGCGAGAGGGCAACCTTGCCTCACACCACCAGATGTGGTGACCTCAGGCGAAAGCTCGTCGTAAATCAGCTGGTCATATGTGTGTGTGTGTGTGTTGAAGACCAGCTGAAGTGTCCAGCTCATAGCCGAGGGAGTGAATTAATGTTCCGCCTCTTTCGCATATCGCTTCGATGATGCTTATATTTTTTGACCGGCTGATCGAATCAGCTGCAGCGAAAGCCCTCCCCATCTCCTAGGCCTCAAAAAATCCACCACCAGCATTCTCTACCATTCTTCAATCTCTTGATTGTCCCGTGTTTGAGGAATGTGTGTCGATAGTTGGAAAACAGTTCTGAAAGCTCAAAGCATAGCTTGTCACATCCATTTAAACTCCAACCAATCTTCGTCATCCGTATGACTAGCTTTCTAGTCAGATCAGTTCGGTGTCCTTGAGGTGCTGAAACTTGTTGAAGTTGATTAATGGAGTTGCTCTGGTTTGGCGTGCGTAATGCTGACCGAAAGCGGAGTGATAACCGGGCTCGCACAATGGCATGATCACAGTCAAGTTGCATGCACCAGGAGGACAATCCTTAACTGAAGCTTTCTATCAGTAACTCATAGCCACATGGTCCAGTTGAATCCATGACTGTCCTGCGGTTAGTCTCCAAATGACTCGATGTAAGTGCTTGTGTTTGAAGTTTGTACTGCACACAACTAACGTAGTCACTCTCAATTATCTGTACGTTGAACATCGAATCCAAATCTATCACTTAACTGTGCTTCTTCCAGGCCTGATTGTCCAACATGTGAATTCACATCACCCGTTAGGATAACTATATTCGTCTTTCCCGCTGGCCGAAGCAATCATGACAGATTTCGATAAAACCCGTCCTTCTCAGTCCCAGATTTGCTCTGTCGAGGAATATGTTGATACGACGAATAAACACCATCTACCGCATCGACATGCATTGATATTAACTGAGATAGACGATATATTGCCAAGACGAGTGTTTACTCAGATCCAGTCCAACAGAGCGCTCTCAAACTTGGTGCTGAGTGCCACTCCCACACCGTAGACACCACAAGTTATTGCATCAGGATTAAGAGAGTGAAACGTGGAACATTCGATCTCATCCTAAACGGCTTCTTGTACTCGTGTTTCGCAGACACGACATACATTGACAGATAGGGAAAGGTTTCCAGAAGAGATGCCTGTTACCAATGTGACATGGAGTATGGATATTGAGCGCTGCAACACGGGTCAAATCTTCTGACGTTATTAAGTGATTATTTTAGTTTGTTTTCCTGGGCGATAGTTTACACATGGAAAAATGGCTAGAGGACTAGAAGAGGGGTTGATCGCATTGCATCATTCGATGGGTGGGGAGAGGGAGTGGGGTAGGGCTGGTGAGTTGCGAAGGCAAATGGTACTTCCCGGTTTCCCAAACCGAAGAAGGTTTGCTCGAGGTACCCCAACTTGAGTCTGATCCGCGAAGCAGCGTACAATGGGGTTTTATTTGGAGACCCTGCCCGGGTCCAATAACCCAATAGTCTGAACAATTTGGCTGCATGGGGCCGGCCTGGCCCGGGGACCGAAGAAATAAGGCATTACTGTCTCATTCCTGATGCGGCTGCACACAGCAGGTGCCTTTTGAGCAGTCCCAGGCTCTCTGGTTTTAAAAGTAATCCAAACTTATTGAACAATGTGCCAGCGGTCGCGATCAACCGCTGAGCGATCGAGGTGTGAAGTTTTTTGGGCCAACTTTTCCTAATGCATCCTTCCTCGGGGAAATACAGTATAGGAGCTCCCATTATTATGGAAATGCTGGTCACCTGAAGGGAACGGATTACTGGCTTCACACTCCTATAACAGAAGTTCTACCTCAACACAGTCCCTTAATACGATTTCTAGCAGTACGGAGTTTCGATTTTCTTCGCTGGGCTACTCCCATTTGTATTCTTGGTATGGCTAAACCTTGGGGGCTGAGTTCCAGTTACTGTAGCCCGCACGATTATTGCAGCACAGAAACGCGACCACCACGATAAGGTGACAGCTGACGGTGGTTCGACTTCTATCTCGGTCCCTAGCCTTCTGCGCCGCCCACTGTAGTATATCAAAATGCACGGGAGCTTGAAAATGCTCTTTATGGAGACAGGAAAATTCCCAAAACGGTATCTATAGGGTCGACAGTGTCGCGCTCGGATCTTCACGAGGGTGCGAGAAGCGTTAAACTATTGATGGTTGACCCAGACTGGCTGATATCCTGACAAATTAAGGCAAGCCTTTCTCTAGCCCGTGGCCCTAGCGCGACATATCCGTCCAATCGACGCTATGTTCGGTTATTAAGTACAGCTGGCCTCCGGACACAGCTTTACGTTGGGAGCCACAATATGCTGGATCGTAGAATGCGTTGACAAACGTCAGATTACCTTATCGGACCAAGGTGGAAACTGATGAGACATTCTCAGTAGACCAATTAGTCCCCGCTCGTATTAAATCTCATTAGTACTCAAGACGACTGTGAGACGTTTAGAAAGTGTCCGAGAACGTTATCGGACCAGGTGGAAACTGATGAGACATTCTCAGTAGACCAATTAGTCCCCGCTCGTATTAAATCTCATTAGTACTCAAGACGACTGGTAGACGTTTAGAAAGTGTCCTAGAACGAGTTAGAACAGAGTCCAGGTTTTCGAGGATAAGCAACGTTTTACTTGTCTAAGAACAAGCGCACATGAGCTGAAATGTACATACAAAAGTTCAGTACGAGTATATATGGTAAGTATAAGAATAAGCACACAAAAATCATGACA
>NW_008751912.1:199563-218722 GCF_000715545.1 Opisthorchis viverrini
GAGCCAATTCGAGGGATCTAGCCAGCTGATATGTTTGGTCCAGAGTGAGTTCGCTTTGTGCTAGAAGCTTCTCGCGGATGGATGTGGACGCCAGGCCATTAATTATAGCATCACGCACGCACTCATCTTGATATTCAGTTGCAGACACAGATTTAAACTCACAGTCTTTGGCTAATGATTTCAGTTTTTGTACGAACTGATCGATATCTTGTCCACTCTCCTGTTTGTAGGTCTGTAGCAGGTAGCGTGCATATATGACATTTGTTGGACGGACATATAATTTCCGTAACGTGGCGATTGCAGATTCATAGTCGGTGTGATCAGCAATGTGATCGTATACTAATGGATCCACAAAGTGGATGAGAGTTTCAAGTTTGTCGGGTTTAGAAGATTCGACGGTTTTCAGATAGGTTTCGAAGGTACGAAACCAGTGATTCCAGCGTTTGGCTGCATCTGCGGAGTTTGGGTCAGCGTCGAAGAACCGAGGTCGTAGTTGCGGGTCCATTGTGTTCTTAGACAAGTAAATTGAGACGTTTAGAAAGTGTCCGAGAACGAGTTAGAACAGAGTCCAGGTTTTCGAGGATAAGCAACGTTTTACTTGTCTAAGAACAAGCGCACATGAGCTGAAATGTACATACAAAAGTTCAGTACGAGTATATATGGTAAGTATAAGAATAAGCACACAAAAATCATGACAGACTGCTTGGATATCTGTTCTCATTCGAGACCAATGGGTACGCCTGGAAGTGATTTATCCACCGTTCTTGTGGTAGCAACCTCACAAAATTACCACAGTATCCCGGTTCCTCAGTATGTACACATTCTGCTTAATTGTCTCACTTCGGTCCACATCGTGGCGATTTTTCAAGTGCAAAAGGTACCTCGGCAGGTACCACAGGGTGATTCGTGTTGTACTGAGCTACATGCATCATTCAAGTGCTCAGTACATAACCGAGATCCCATGATACAATTGATATCGTCGGTTAGGTTTCAGTGTCCACTTCTGCACGAGCGATTTCTGTCCCACGCCAAATGACGGGTTTGTTGTTGAGATTTCAAGTGCAGCAAACATCCTTAGTAATCTTCCATTGTTGCCGTTCAGTGGTCCAATGCCGAATAGACCCAGTGTCTTGTTTCAAATTTCCCGTCCCTGCCAACCGCAGCACGGAACTCATCCAAAAAAAGAGCTGTCAGTCAAAAATGGACATAGAATCAGACCCACCAGTTGACTGTGAAACTTATTCTTTTCCTCATTAGACTGACGAGTGGATTCGGGTGCTGATAAATGCAACCAAAATCAACCGCCGACAGTTCAAATCGGATGGTCGTCACTACGGAGATAATGCTCTATAGTTCATCCGTCGTCTTCTGATTTTTGTAAGCCGCAACTGCGAATCCGACACTGTTCACGTGAGCTTGATTTGCTGTTTTAAACCAGTAGAAAGTATGAATAGAACTAATCTCTCCTAGCTTCCCTCAATAAACCAGCCGGATTTCACCTTTCAGTCTTGCTCTGTGAATTTCTCACGTATCTAGGTCCAAGTCTTAGATTGTGCATCACCATCATTATCAGCTGTAAGAACCGCGTACTTGTCGTACAGTGGTTGTAGCTGCCACAGCTTCGTTCACCAATGATTTAGGGAGGTAGGTTGGTAGCTGCGCGGGAGCTGAATAATTGATGCATAAATATAGGACTGTCAGCGGACTATTAAGTGGAGGGATTGGGAAGGGAGCTATGCATTAAAGGGGAATGGCTTGGGTGCATGAGCGCCATTCAAAGCGCAACTGGACCATGTCTGACTTCTCCAACCATTGATGTGGCCCGTCTTGGGGTCCCCATCCAGAAAGACGGCAATGGCCAGTGCAGCTGAGTTTGTTGGTAATGGCTTTTATACTTCGCCGCGAAGTCATTAACCTCCCGTGGCTCGTTTCCACTTTTCACGTAGTTTTGCGAAAAGAACCCTTCGAGGAAGTCGGAGGACTAACATACGCAGCATGTGGCCAAGCCAGTGCAACCTATGTAGTGTGACCAGTTCATCCATCTAGGGTGAGCTATTTTTTCTGACATACTTCGGCAGTGCTGATCCCGTGTTCCCATCAGACTCGGCAATGCTCCGAAGGCATCGATGGTCAAATACTAAGAATCTTTTGACGTTCTCGGTGCACAGCGGCCAGGTTTCTGATCCATATAGTAATAGGGTGGGCACCGCAGCATTGTAAACTCGACCCTTGACGGCTAAGCTGATGTCACGCTCATGCCACAGGTGACGCAGGTTCACAAAAGCTGTTCTGGCCTTCCCGATCCGGATGAAGATATCATCTTTCGCGAGACCACCGGGACTGATACACCTGTGCAGGTAAACAAATTTATCTACTACCTCAGTCGGCTCATCCGCAAGCACGAGATTAAGGTTCGAGCTTACTCAGTCTTGAAGTAGCACATCACACTTTCCAGGTGTGAAGTGCATACCAAACCGTAAGGCGGAATTATTTAGATTATTTATTACTGTCTGCATTACCATGGGGTCGGATCCAAGAAGAGCTGTCGTCTGCGTACTCGATATAGGTGTGCGGACGCCCCAGGACCACTTCGACCCCACATGCACTAGATGCTGATAATGAGTCTTCCATGATCGTATCAATGACGACGTTGAAGAGGAAAAGTGAAAGAGGACAGCACTGTCTGACACCACTTGATGTGGTGAACTCAGTCGAGAGCTTTCCGTAGACCTTCAGACGTCCGCTGGAGTTGGCGTACAGTGTCTAAAGGAGGGTGAAGAATTTATGGGGGACACCTTTGCTCCACAGACACTGCAATAGTGCCCGACGTTCCTCAGAGTCAAAAGCAGCTTTCAGATCAAGAAACGCAACCATTGTTGGCTGCTGGAATCAGTGTCGCTGTTCCAGATTTTATTGGAGAATGAAGAAGTGATCGATGCATCCTCTTGCTGGAAGGAGCCCCTGTCTCTTTCTTTGTTCAGTCAACCGTCGAAGGATAAGACCAGAGTATTTTCGATGCAACAACTACCAGGCTGATGCCACGGTGGCTTTTACACAGCGTCTGCGTACCGTTTTTGAAGAGAAGGATAACTGTCGACATGTCCCATTCTGCAGGCACCTTCTCTTCGTTCCATATAGCGCCAATAGGCTGTCAAGTGGGTCACAAGAGATTTTCTGCCTTCTTTCAAGAGGGCTGGATGCAAACCGTCCTATCTTGGTGCCCTCTCACGTTTCAGTACGGATATTTCGTACTTTACTTCTTCCGACGGGCGAGTAAAGTATGCCCGTATGCACCTTTTCCACCAACTGGGTTGCAGGGGGTCAACTAAACTGTTCTTCGAAGTGTTTGCCCTATGCTTCCAGTGGACGTTTTTGTGACTGAATTAATGAGCTATCTGTTTCACTTAGCTTTTCACTGACCGTTGCTTTCCCAGGGCCAGTCGATCGTATCATGTGAAATGGGGCACGGCTGTTTCCTGTAGCAAAAGCTCGGGTGAGCATCCTTATCGCCCGCAAATATCACAACGTCAGTGCATTTGCTTGACTAATGAGTCCGGATAGCTCTCGATAGAAAGTACCATTCTCCGCCTCAGAACTGCAGTCCCTTGAGGCATGAGCCGGCACTACTAACAGGCACCGCATTTTATGCCGAGGGGCATTGAGCTTGGTTGAGTAGATAACCGGACGGCGCAGACTGTTCACTGGGATCCAATCCAGTAAAGCGTGTTCAGCTCTGAAGCTGAATGCAACTTACAAGCCATATATTCCTCGACTTATCGCTTCTGGATCACCGGACACACGGAGGGGAAAATGTGGAGGAGTTGAATTCATCCGTGGCGTTCTGAGATCCATAACCACGCTTGAGTCTTCTATGCGTTTTTCGGAGACAGCATACATCCATTTTAAGGTTTTAGCAGACAATGCCTGTTTGCCAATTTACAGATTACGGACGTTAAAAACTCCTATATAGAAAGGATTTCGCGGATTTAGAAACGTGTTATTTTGTTTGTCGTTAATAGGCAGCGAGCAGCATAAGGCCATTTGATCAGATAACTGACAGTCAAAAAAATCGTTCAGCTGTAGCACCCTTTCGGTGCCTAACTGCCATGCCAGCCGAAGGTTGCCCGAGGGCTGGGATACTGTCAGGTCGCCCAAGCCTAGACAAGGAAGTCGAGAGGCAGAGGTCGAGCTCGAACCACAGACCTTCCAGTCAGTGAATTCGCGCTCTAACCAGTCAGGCGATCTCGCTCCGTTAAATGACCCAGAGACGTTTGCTTGTATGGTGAGAAGGGGTTGGAGAGGGACATGGGTGGATACCAAACTGCGCGGGTACATGATACTTCCCGGTTGCCCAGGCCGAGGATAGGGGTTTGGTTAGGGTACCCCATCTTGAGCCCTTGACTCAAAAGTTTGATCTATTAGGCAGTGGGAGGATGTAGGGTTTTGTTTGGGGAACCTGCCCCTAGTCTATGACTCCATAGTCTGACACAGGAGGCAGCGAACAGTAGGATTTTCTTTGGAGACCCTGTCCAAAGCCGATGACTCAATAATCTGACCTGTTGGACTGCCTTCACACTCCTATCGCAGGTGGAAGTACGACTTGACCCCCCAAGTCACCTCGCAGCACGATATTCGGGGTCTTATTGTTCTTGATCTGACTGTTTCCTTTCGGCTTTCCTGACATGGCTGCATCTTGTGGAACGACGTTCCAGCCAGTGTAGCCCGGAGGATCATTGGAGCACTCAAGCCCGACCACCACGTCAAAGTGGCAGCTCTAGGTCAAGCCTAGATGAAGCTTGGTGGGAAATGATCGCTGGGGAAAAGCCTCTCCTTCCCGTCACAGGACTTTACTACTAGACCGCCGCGCAATACGATTTGTAAGGGCGACCAGCAAAAGGCTTGTTGGGTCCTGGAGTCTCCGCCCGCGCAGTCGTCGAGGATCTGCATGCACTGACCACATCTCGGGTCTATAAAGAGGATGGGTCAGATCGCAGCATTGTGTACTCTGCGTCTGACAGTCAAGCTGACGTCACAGACGCCACCAATGTCGGAATGTGACACGCTGCCCTGGCGTTTCCGATTTTGGAAGGCTATCTGCTTGTCGGTCTTTCCACACCTTCTACCTTCCTTCTTTCAAGTTTGATAGTCAAATATGCATCTATACTACGGCCATAAACCACAAATTGCGCCAAATATTCGGTGCATACTTTTGTTACATCATCAGCTGGAACTGAGTCGACTGCTGGTTGAGGGTACCTTAACCATGCTTGAGTCGAACATCATAAAAGCAGCACTTTTTCAGTAGGACTCAAACCGAATGTTGAGATGGAAAATTTTCGAGTTTAAATGCGGAAAAGCAGGTGATACGCGACAAAACACGGCTTACCCACATAATCGATTCCATTTGAACCTTACGCATGATTCGCCAGAACGTAATTCTTTCCTCCAAGAACGCTCCTTCTGGACATATAATTCTGTCAGGGTAGGGTGGCCGAGGGAATTTCAGTGTTTTGCACTCGTAGGCACTCATGGTCACTTCTGCAATGAAGGGGCCCTGAAAACGTGTGAGGAATAATCGACGTGTCTTACAAGGTACAGCACAAATGTATGAAGCCCCGTACCAAATCCACAAGAGGAAAGAAAACCTAACCATACCCACCACCCCCACCACAGTATGGTTTTCTGTAGGCGTTGAAAGACCTAGGAGGTAATTACTTGACAAAGAAACATACTTCAGTGTGGGGTCCATCCACGCAATTGAGTAACCCAATGGAAATAAGTGTACAAAAAAGAAGGAAGAACCGGCCCTTGTTACGAAGGACAGTAAATCGCAACTGAGTGAAGCGGAAGACGCACTCCAAGAAGAAGCTATACAGAGTTGACACAGGGGACTTCCATAGGACAAGTGTATTCTTCGGGTTGCACTTTAGTTTCTGGGATGGCTTCTTGGGCCCAACACCATTTTCTTCTTTCTTTTGATTCGATCTGTGCTTGACCACATTTCCACTCATGTCACACCAAAACTGGAAATTAGACCACCGGAATTGAAACCGGAGTCGGAACACGCAATGGAGCCTGATTAAGGCGCGCTAACTTGACGTCATTTGAGTTCACAATGAAAAGTGTTAATTAGGATGTAGCAAGAATGTGAGTCTAACGACCAGACGAAAGATTCCAATTTAGTTAGTAAAACTACATTTAAAAGCCAAGATCAGACCAATGGCTTTGGCGCGTGATACGAATGTATAAAAAGTCTGGTTCCCTGATTGGTTATCTAAAAGACAAGAAGCAAAGTGCAGCAAAGCGCGTGGTACCCACGAGCCAATCCTGAAACGATATTGAAACGTATTGTGACCAGCTAAGAAAATGTAGATAACAAGTTCGATAGAAAAATTATTCTACAAAAATTTGCCCTTATATTCCAGAAAATCACCAGGTATCTTGCGTGCAGTGGGCGTTGTTTAGCCATTCACAACCCTTTCAAATGCCCTGGCTAAGTGACCTTTGCAGAGTGCATTCAGATGCCGTACGATGTTCTTACTTATCGCTCACAGTGTGCGTGGTCGAAGGCCACAAAGCCGACAATACTAGGCGGGAAAATCCTGCTGATCGCGGACGAGCTGTGGGTCTTTGCAAACACGAGAGAAACACGATCGCAGTCAAATAAACAACGTAGAAGTCACTCCATCGGGAAGCTACTTTTTGAATTAAAGGCGAGGTCATGTGCGAAAATGAGTCTTTCTGGAGTGCCAGTAATATCAATTCCCTCCGTTAGTTCCTTCCGAACCTCCAGCGACCCGACTCAAAGACACGTGGACGCTGAAATTGCCTCCTGGAGTCCAAGAAACAAACCTCGAGCCTTTAAACCCCAAACCTGCAAACAACGCCTCATCCGTGTGTCGCGGCCTTATCAGAGATGCAGGCAGCCACCGTTGAACTTTTCGACCATCGGTGTGTAATGCATGTCCCAGAAACAAAGGGTCCGCGCAAACCAGATTCCATGGGGGCATCCTACACTAATGAACAAGAAGCGTTTCAGCACAACGAAGGAAGCAGATGATCACACCGAAGATGACCCTTTGGAACCTTGGAACTAAATCCGGCGTAAAACTATTAAATGCACTAAATTTTGTTAAGACAGAAGACCGCCCTGCCCTCCCCTTCGGACAAGCATATTTGACGTTGAAGTGCTCCTCCGCCAACTGCCTCAGTCCACATCAATCCCCTTGTTATTCAAAGATTAGCGTGTTCAAAAGGACTGTCCATAGTGGTGCTCAGAGAAAACGAACACACAACTGGCGTCTCTAAATCAGAAGTCTTGAGAGGCAGTTGTTCCATTTCTCGTGCCCACTTGAAACTCGGTAGGGTATCTAAATGCGACCCTGCCAGGCCGGAGTATCTAATCCTGACCCTTTTCCCAATGCACTGAGTTCAAGTTCCACTGCGTATCAAGGAACATCTTACTTGCACCGTCGTCTACCTTTCCTTTTCATGTCCACCGGCGAACGATCGCCCAGTAGGGCCTCAAACTCATCAAGTCGAGTGGATATATTGCCCCGGGGCTGACCTAAGTTGTCCAACAGAGCGCTTGGGCTTGACAACCGCTAGAAACAAACTTAATAATAATGTATATTCCCAACTTGTGGGAGGCATACCGTCTGGCATGATCATGCATTTACAGTCAGGCTGGGGTATGACAGGGGGGTTTGCGGGTTGTGAGGATTGCGCGAGAAGGGGACAACGTTATTAACAGTGGGAGGTACTCGGTTAAATAATGATATGTTTCTTTTGCAACTTGTAAGGAACAATAGGCATGAGGTCCGACTAATTCAAAGACTCAGTCGGCTGACATAAACTAAAACTTGGAAACCGTTGCTGGCCATGAGTGACCTTGGGCGGTTGGTTAATTGGCCGAATTCATAACGAGCATAGGTGAAGGTGGAGATGGGATAATACGAATTGGGAGAGTTCGCATTCCGGCTGCGCGTTGCAGTGGCATGTTGCTGGTGTTTTTCCCAAGCGAGGAAGCATTCAAAGTCACCCTCCGCAGCCGATTTAAACATGCATACTGGTTCGTGGGAAAATGCGCAAGATTAAATTGTACTGTATTATAATGCTCGATGGTTTTCTTTATATGTGAGACAGCATCTACACACATTCCTATGGAAATTTAAACCAGGTAGATACGTGAATAACAGTTGGATACGTTATGATCGTCAGATGTAACAAATTAACCGAGTTCGTTCTTCGAACTTTGACACAATATTGTTTCGGAACCTCGCCTTGCTTACAGTGCAATAATCCGAAAAGACTTGTATGGTTCAAAATCGTTTTGACTGTGCACCCCGGTGAAAGTTCCTTATTCTCAGTTCAGTGCAACTAGGCAGGAGATAATGCAGCCTTTTCAAGTGAAGTGCACACTAACCAGCATCATCATAGTGAGATATACCTCAAATGAAAAAATATGAGGTAACTAAGCTTCAGTACGTCCTACGGGGAGACATGATTTCCGAAAAATAAGGCTAACCCTGACTCTCCGTAACTGGAAGTTCTGCAGCCTAATTCCACTTATGGTAAGCGCTAGACCCGTACCTATGCTGGCCACTAATTATATGGCCTCAACTATGCATGATAGCCTGAAATAGCAACCAACGATAGCAAGTCCGCCACGCCATTCCTGAAAAGCACTAAACCGTTTTGGTGAATACTGTTTTAATTTCTTAGTTGCGTTGACACAAACGTAATGGCTTGCCGACGCAGCTCTCACTTTCCAGAAGCCGATTGCACCCACCAAAGATTCGGGATGGGAAAACGTATGATAAATTGCATACCTTGGGAAAACTTGTTCCGGGGCCTCACTTTTTTAAGGATAAAATTTCCGCTTGCTCAATTTGCCCCATTCTTGTTAGTGGAGGATCCGCGTGCACACTAATGTTTGGATGTAAAGATTCAGTTATCACACGCGTTATTGTACGCGGTGAAATCAGAGCCAAGGCTGTATGATCGGCTCGTATGAACTTTATCCGTAGGATATAGGGACCTGATGCGCTACAGGCATGAACCATTGGACGCTGACTTTGTAACGTGCTAATGAGTAAACAGGTAATAATCGCGATAGCGCTGCTTTAAAGCACTAAAGTCTAAATTCAGACCACTTCTGAGTCCCGCCAATTAACGCTGCATCTTAATAGAAACGACAGCTTTGTCTTACTCGACACAACTTTTAATGCGATATCGCGAATCGCGACACAAAATGAAATGGTTAAAATCGACGAAAGCTGCAGGCAATTTTGTAACTGAAACAAATTCCTCCGCTTTCTAGCATCTAAATTGTGCATTTTGAGGCAAAATATGCGGAAGTTTTACTCCTGCAAATAGTTTTTGCTATTTTTGGGTTAATACTGAATCGTGTGTTCTAGGACCTCGATGACTGCCATTACGAGTCATTATCGTGTAGACACATTCACTACTTTCGCACAGCACACGCAAGGTTGCAAGAATATAAGGATTTGCGATGTGGATGGCCTCTGCTTTCAGGTAAATTTTGGTGGGAGACCATAACGGGCTTCTCCACTGTAACTGGCAAAGCATGCCAGAATTTTTATGTCGATAACAATAAAATGGCCAAAAGAATTGTGCTGACGCCCACGACTAACATGCGACTGAATGTCCGGTAGTTTGTATTCCGTGGATGCGGAAGCAACCAAGAAAAACTTATGAGTAATATTTCTTACTGCTAAGATGAAGCTAGTCTCTAAACAAGGGGAACAAATGATTGTGGAGTAGACACATCGCCTGTTAGAAGAAACATGCACTTTCTGGGACGGGTGTCATCTGGACATGGGTGCTCACAACAGAAACTACAGGTTAGTTAACGTAGAGTGGCTCCACTGCAGTAGTGCAGCCGTGGCGACCGCGATCCCAAAGGACTTTGCCGATTTCATGGACTGGAGGCCGCTGCACTTCACACGACAGCTCTCCATGACTTAGCAGGGCCTTCAGGTACCCAACTCCACTTCGATTGGCTCTCGGTCCACCGGAATCCGATCGTACAATAATGATAAGAGGTAATAGTAATAGGTAGTAATAGGTAGTAATAGGTAATAGTAATAAGAGGTGAACAAGCGACTGTTCCTCTGCCTCCCTAGGCAAAGTTGCACTGGACAGCCGGTGATTTGATTGCTGTTTCTTGGTGACAAACACGTTAGGCTTACTAGCTTCTTTAAATATCTCGACTTTTTGTTTGTCCTGCAGGCCGCTCGCTGTCCACCTATTTGTAATTCAGAAAAGCGTTGGTGCTTGGATTGTTGGCTACACGCACGAATACTCTATATTTATCCGCTGTGTTTCTTTGACGCCTGCTCAAATGCCGTGAAGAATGAAAAACTGTCAGCCAAGATCAAGATGACTTTGGTTTGAGTATATATACAATAATCCAAAAGTGTTGCGTGAAAGTTTTAGTTCGCCCTCAAAGATTTTGCAGCCAACGATAACCGTGGTCAACCCTCGGCCTGGAAGACTGACATGAAGAAGCTTAGGAAATGATTGGGTACTGTTGGTGCCACTCGCCCTCTAGGATGGGGATCGCGTGATTGTCACTAGGTCTGGCTAGAGACGCTGAACGATACGGTCACAAATTATCTCCGATTTCTCGTTTATTCTCTGGTTCTATCCAGGTTGTCTGAATGAGTGTTTAAAGGTATAGACGGCAGTAAGCTAGCACTTGGCTCATTCTCCGCCCGCCCTTATTCTTTCTTTCAAATACGTCATGACTGTACGGCGGCAAAGCAACAGCTGTAAACACCTTGGTTGTCTGATGAGTGTTTAAAGGTATAGACGGCAGTAAGCTAGCACTTGGCTCATTCTCCGCCCGCCCTTATTCTTTCTTTCAAATACGTCATGACTGTACGGCGGCAAAGCAACAGCTGTAAACACCTTCATCATGCTCCCAAAGATTATGAAAACCTACAAAAACTCTTTGAACCGGTAATCCATACATATGCTTTTCCTACTCAGCATCATGGACGATTTCGTAACTGGCTATGGCTTTGGTGGCAAACGACTTAGCCGTCAAAAACGAGTTATTTTCTCACATAGCCACAAGGGTTTGCATTGATCGCACGCTACTTTGTTTTTCCGTCTCTGCCGTAATGTTCATCATTGTTTTTTAAATTGCGCAGTGTCATCTCACCACAGTGGTTAGAAATTCAATCACTCCACTTCGTGCCATTCACCTTATTGCCTCTGATAGACGATTTTGACACTAATTTTGAGTCAATGATCGAAACTAGGCCATTTTTTCTGACCCATTATTGCCAGGGGTGAGCCATTCCACGCCACTGATAGACACAATAATGTCCCTGATCCATGAGGGTTTAAGTTTAACACTATTCCTTAGCCAATCGTAACTAATTTGAGAACCCCTTGGGCTCACCCAGGGTTTACATATATGAGGTTGTCCAACACCAAAATGTAACGTCACGGGGACGTAACCTCTACTGCCATACCCAGTCTTATATTGTGCTGGTAGTTCAACTCACCGCTACTTTTCCCGAGCGAGTGTTACACGCGCCAACGATACCAGCTCAATCTGCTGAAGTGCTAAATCCATGTAGTACTGGCCATTCTGCTGTGGCGTCTGCTCATACTACACAAACGTGCTAATCACTCCCAGCGCGCAGTCAGAGCGTGAGCCGTGCAGCCAACATGCATGTGCGTGGTATCAGAAAACCAGTCTGTGGACCTCACTAGCTGCGACTAATTCCTTGGCATTTTCTGGCCGGACGCCCGATGTCTTCACTGCATAGTTCACAATTTACCGCTCCATTTTGGGGGTAATGCATGCAAAAACAACCTAATTAGTAACCCCGCCCTCATTGAGAGTATTTGGAACTCCACCAAGAGATGGGAGCACGTAAAGTAACCAATATTTCATAAAAATTTCACACCGCCTTTGGAGGAGAATTGTGTTGATCCATGGCAGGTATTAAAAATATAAATTCTGTGCCCAAAATATGCCTTGAAATCCCCCTGGACAAATTTAAGCGGGGCACAACTACGTATAGCCCAAAAACAACTTAGTCTTCGTACAATAGGTTGTTTGCCACCCGTTTCAAAAGTCGAACCATTCCAGCGTGTTGTGTCCAGCTGAGTTCTACTGGAGTGCCCTGATGGATTCCTTGCTGACACTAGCAGAGAACTTCTACCGAATATGTTACCAGTTGCTCAATGGAAGCAACCTTCTTTCTACCAGTGATGGAGGCAATTTCACGCCAATCTACAAAACTGATGACTGTTTATCGTCTAACAGCTATAGGCTTGTTAGCTCTACTATCATATCACGCAAGGTGATGGAAAACGTTCCAAATAAGGCCATTTCAAATCGCCTCACTGTTACCAACTCGATATCCCGAGCGCAGCATAGATTCATCACAAACGGTTTTTGAGTGAATAGAAAGATAGTCCATATGTAAAGCTTGACCAATGCCCAAGACGAATGAAGCGCTTCGTCTAACATGGATCTTAAATTCTCAAATGCATTCTAAATAATTCTACGCATTTTGATGCTTTGCGAACCCGAGCCAAATGGGATAAAGGAGGGAGTTACCGCGTTACGATCTCCATGTCATGAGGGGCATTTCGTGTAAAGGCTGGCTCATTATGGGGTTTTCCAAAACCGGTCTTCATTGGAGTTCTTCAAGGCCTCCCTTCAAGACCACTCCTGATTTTGATACGCGTCAACTACACGTTCTAAATATTACCAAAGTCATATTTTTTGGCAAACGAAATGCAATCTTGAGATTTCAGCACCACAGCCCGTTAAATGGATGCCGCTGCTGTAAATCAGTGTCAACTGAACCCGCAGCTCCATTTGTGTAACCAAAAGTGCGTCAAGGAGTCGTTCGGAAGAGGGTAGCTAAATGGCTTCACCGTGCATTGAGAGAATGAACCAAACATCAAACCAAGAAATTCCCAGACGGGTAGTCGCCGTCTTCTCACTTCACATAATAATTGCCTAAAATGCATCTAAGACTCTTCGGCTGACTTAGCATACTGTCCCTATATTACTCGCATAGACTTCCATGGGGCCGCCTGAATATGCAACAAATTTGTCTGCTCAGAGCGCAACAAGATATAACATTTACTGAGCATATCTAAGTAGCTATCCAGATACTGGTTGCTGGCTGCAATCCGTTGACTAGGAAACACTTCTTGAGATGCGTACAATCTCCTGGATCACTGTTGCATTTAAGGAGGCCTAATGCTTATTTACGATTTGCTTAAACAGGGTATGACCGACAGGATTTTACCGTTGGATTGACTAATACAAGGTGGAAACATACTTAAAAATCATTTAGGCTGAAAGCATACGGCTTGGTTAGAAAGCATTTTTAATTTGGAGAAGTTTGGGTACGGGACAGGCTCATTCCGACGCTTGGTCACACTGATTATGATTGTTAGTTCGAATAAATTATACGCCAAAGACTACTGTGGAACGCTTGGTAATCAGCTTCTGAAACAAGATGACTGCCATCCTTGACTCAGGCTAATGTGGTGGTGAGTTCAATTTCAGCCAAACCGCCAAAGAGAACAGCCCGTTAGTGTGCAAATAAAAGATACCATTGGGAGTAAAGTGCATCACGTAACCGGCATCTGGATTGCTGTGCAGGGTATCTTGAATGACAACTAAGCTGAAAGACGCATAAATCGGAGTTCACTAAGCACAGTTTCTTCCCTCAGACAGGGGATGCGCTGGTCACAAATGTGTAAGAGCTTTCAAAGGCGTGTCAAGAGGTATTTCTACAACTGAGATTCAGCCCAGATAAAAGCTTTACACTTGACATGCTTGTCGAGATTGAGTGTCGCAATGGGACCGCAGACCGAGTCTATGTTGCAGGGAGAAAAATTTCGAGCAGGCAGACTAAAATTGTGGGAATAACACTTGGTGAGTCGAACTCCCTCTTTCCTTCTCAGTAGAGAGACTCCGCAGACCGCTTTCCGTAAGTGCCTACAACGCCTAGTTTTATGGGCTGAGCAAAGTTTCCAACACCGATCATGGATGTTCTAGAAAAAGCCTTTAAAACTGCACACAACGAGCATCCAAAGGTTGGCCGTGGCCGCCGGTCACTTTCCTAACAGGGCCGAATATATATGAGTTTACCCGAAGCCCGTTGTGAAACCTCCTGCTGCACGGTAGCATCAAGAGTGAACATCTGGTCTTGCTGCCTGCTCTTTCGAATCGGTTAGCCTCATTATTATTTGGGAAGCTTAGCAAGTGTGTCACTGGCTTTGAAAGGCAGCCCTGGGTCATGGTTACCATCAGGTTGCTTGAGGGTCAGAATTTGAGTGCGAGGAGAGGGCCAACAGAACGCTTTCACCTCACTTTCGCGTGTCTCCGTCCTTCGAGTCAGCCTTTAAGGGTAAGATACTTGAATCAAAGTCTTTTTCAGCCCGGGTGACCAAGGCGTAACATTGCCCTAAACTTACTTTGTGCATTCATGTCTCGACACTCCGACAATAAAATGCCTCTGCGTGGTATGATTGTCAATAATGAAATTACGTGTCTTATGCACTCCGTTGCTTACTGGTAGCAGACGAAATAAAATACCCTGATAATGTACATATCACCATCCACTTTTCGGTGTGATTCACCTAAACCAGCGTTTTCAGCAGAAGAGCAGAGTACACAGATTGCATGACATCTACGAAAAGACAGGCCGAATACTCGAGTGCGGTGTTGCATTCCTGAAATGTGCGCAAAGATAGCATTCTGGATGCTCGAACACAGTCCTAACATAACGCTGTCAGACACTATTCCGCGGACACTGAAACACCATGGGCTGTTGGCGCAAAATTTCGACCAATCGGAGCTCGCACTGTACTGGACAGGCAAACAGACCACAATCCGACCAGCCATATTTTGGGTTGGGGTTATTGGCCGGGGCGGCGTCTAATCAAGAGCGATAAAGCGCTTTTGGTGTTTGACTGCGCGTAACTAATACTTTGATAAATCCACCAGATATTTTCCCTTTAGGAACTTTTAGCTCCCCTACTCTTTTTAAAATTGGTTACCACGCAATACTTACCCAGATCTTGTATTTCCCAAAAATTTATGTATACAGTGGGGAACGTTTACACTTGAGAGCGGTCATGCATCGTACAGAGCCTAACACGAGCTCGGCTGTTTCACATTTTACCCTTACTATGTTCTGTAACCTATAAGGAGTGACTTGTGAAATAAGTGACATGAAAATTTCTTTCAGCTCCAGGATTGAATACACTTTGTTGCTCCCAGTGGATTCCATTGAACAAGTCTGCGCCTCTTGACTATCAGGCCAAAGCAATATTAATGCTAGTCACCGTAACATCCGTTGCTGTCTATAGTGTTAGCGCATTTCCAATAGACTGCAATTTTGATGCTGGGAATGATACATTCCATCGGAATTTACCCGTGCTCATATGTCAAGCAAAAAGCACTAGCAATCACACCTTAGTGGTCAAATACGCAGCAATGGTCGCCGCAAACAACGGAGGTGATTACCCGATCAGGTTTCTGACCAGCACGAATTTTTAACATAAATCAACGCACCGTGTAACACGGTGGCGATTCATCCTTGGACCCAGTTAGGTGATCTGGCTATTAGCCACAGGCGAATAGTAACAACTCAAAACTGCTACTGCCTTTGAGATAACTTGGTACCGATCACGACTAGCGGTTGCACGCCTGATACTTCGCTTTCCTTTCATACCGTTAGAAATCCATCCCCTTCAGAGGACTGCCGGTGGTTAAAGTGCAAATTTACTGACCGGAAGGTCCGTGGTTCAAACCGGACATATGCATCTCGACTTCCTTCTAGGTTCGGGTGACCTCGTGTTATTTTCGGGTGGCATGGCAGATAGGCACTGTGAGAGTGTTTTTCGCAGGTGACCAGGATATCCACATTCATGGAAGCAGTGATGGTGGCTTACCCGGTGGAAGGGTGGCCTTGAAAAGATCGGCTTTAGAGTCCACACATCCAGATAGCTCAACGGTTGACTGATCGCTACCGCATTATTCAATACGGTCGAAATACTTTCAGAACCACAGGTCGGTGCTACTCAAAAGGCATCTGTTGTGCGCAGCTGCATTAGAAGTGAAATATGGGTCAAACTAGCACCTATATTGTAACAAGGCTTCCGGAGTAATTGATTCTTCGTCTTACGGCGGCACACGAATCCTTGACCTGTGAGCATTAAGCGGGATTTAGACCGAGTGAAGGCTGCGTCGACCGCTTCGTCAGGTGTTAAAGCAACGTCATAGGTACAGGTGACCCACAACCATGACTTCAAAGGTGCTTTCGAATCTGTCACTCGATCAGTATTGCTAAACATATTTGCGCTACTGTTTCACTTCTAATGCACAACATGGGTCAAACTAGCACCTCCTGGGCCTCCGCTCACAGATATCGAGTACGCAGACGACATAGCTCTTCTAGGATATGACCCCGTGGCAATGCAAACAGTACTAAATAATCTAAATAATTCTGCCTCGCGGTTTGGTATTCGCTTCACACCTGCAAAGTGTAAAGTGATACTGCAAGACTGGGTGGGCTCGAACCCTAACCTCATGCTTGCGGATGAATCGATTAAGGTAGTAGACAAATTTGTTTACCTGGGCAACTGTATCAGTCCCGGTGGTCTCACGAAAGATGACATTTCCATCCGTATTGGGAAGGCCAGAGCAGCTTTTGCGAACCTACGTCACCTGTGGCGTAGGCGTGACATCAGTTTCTCTGTCAAGGGTCGAGTTTACAATGCTGCGGTGCGCTCCATATTACTATATGGATCAGAAACCTGGCCGCTGCGCGCCGAGGACGTCAAAAGACTTTCAGTGTTTGACCATCGATGTCTTCGGAGCATTGCCCGAATCTGGTGGGAACACCGGATCAGCAATTCTGAAGTACGTCGAATGGTATTCGGGAGAAATAACTCACCCTCGATAGATGAACTGATCACACTGCACAGGTTGCGCTGGCTTGGCCACGTGCTGCGTATGCCAGTCGACCGACTTCCTCGAAGGGCTCTTTTCGCCCAACCATGTGAAGGGTGGAAGAGAGCCAGAGGCGGCCAAGCAATGACGTGGCAGCGAAGTGTGAAAGCCATTACCAGCAAACTCAGCTGCGCTGGTAATTGCCGTCTTCCTGGATGGGGACCCCGAGACGGGCCACATCAATGGCTGGAGACATTGTCAGACATGGCCCAGTCGCGCCCTCAATGGCGCTCTTGCATCCAAGCTATTGCCTTCAATGCATAGCTCCTTTTCCAACCCCCTCCACTTGACAGCCCACTGACAGTGCTAGATTTATGCACCAATTTACCAGCTCGCGCGTGCAATGCGCAGCTACCTACCCCGTCCCCCCAAATCATCGGTGAACGAAACTGCGGCAGCTACAACCAGTGTACGACCAGTACGCGGTTCTTACAGCTGACAGTGATGATGATGATGAAACTAGCACATCTGTGGTTACCACATTCACTGCGAGTACCCTTTTTGAAAATGGGCACTGCCATCTACCCACCTTAGTTGTCTGGGATGGTTCTCTTCTCCCATATAGATCCAAATAAGCTGAACAAAGCACTTGGGAGGTCGTCAGGACTAGCAGCACGATGGAGATATACACTCGAACACTTCTGTGGTTGAAGGCGGCTTCATATTCACAGTCCATCTTTCCGTTGAAGGCCAGGATTCCGGGTTGAAGGTAGCAGGTGGCCATCTGAATAGCTGTTCGAAGCACTGTGCGCATCATTCCAAACGTCCTGCTTTGCTGGATATCAGGGAGGCATTTTGGTCCCTGATAATTTCGCTTCCAAGAGGCTTCCAAGGACCAGTCGAACGAATCAAGCGGAAAAGCTCTTGGGCATCTCCAGTATTTTTAGCACATTCCATTTCTTCGGCCTTTCTGGTCCACTAAGCTTCTCGGTCTGCATGGACGTCGGAGCATGCTTTGTTTGGAGTTGTGATTTCGATCAGAAGCTATCCATCAGCGGGCCCTCAGCAAAGCCACGGTTCTATCAGAAGTCCAATGTTCGGATGATTGTAGCCTGTTCTGATGCGACCGTCTGGTTTCTGGGTCCACCAGCTTCTCAATAGGTGTTATATTCTCTTGGATAAGCGAGCTATGCCCATTTTGCGTAGATCTGAAAAGCACACTCGAAAGCGGCGACGGACAAGTGACTGTTCGCAGTCCCCGCTGGTATTTCAGAAGGAGTGGCACGCAGTGGTCGACCCTCGCCACCGGTAACTAATAGCAATATGGTATACTTCGATTCGGATCGCATGGTCAGTGGCGATCATGCACCAAAGCTATCGTATTCAATGCGTGGTTATCGAATCCCGAACCAACTGAAAATGCCGTTGCTTCTGATTCTTAGCTATATGTCCCACACTCTATCATTTCTCGGGGGTCGGAACTGTAGCAGCTGGAACCACTGTGTCCATGGTACACGGTTTATAGCTGATCAATCGAATGGATTAATGTTTTTGTTTGATGAATATAATGATGGCAGTAGTGGTAACGTGCATATGGATAATACATGGTAAAAAGTATCTGGAGCTATGTTAGCGGCGTTCAAATTTGTTTGTTCAGTTTCTCAGATGCAATCAAGTGGCGAGTGTACATAGTCGAGGTCTCTCGTTTTGAGTGATGCTAGGAAATCTACACATATATGCAACGAATACGACGGCGTACGTGAGACGTTTAGAAAGTGTCCGAGAACGAGTTAGAACAGAGTCCAGGTTTTCGAGGATAAGCAACGTTTTACTTGTCTAAGAACAAGCGCACATGAGCTGAAATGTACATACAAAAGTTCAGTACGAGTATATATGGTAAGTATAAGAATAAGCACACAAAAATCATGACAATCAGTTTCCACTACGAGTGGACGAACGTAGTCTATGGTGAAGACGGCGGCCTTTTCCAAATAGTGTTTGAGGTTATCCAATGCAGCTTGTACGCTGTCTGGAATCGGGAAGATCTGATTGCGGACGATTTGATGAATCTTATCCGAGAAACATGGGATCCAGTGTGCGTAGTATGCCAGCATTCCGACCAATGTTCGTTGTGAACGGATGTCACATGGATGAGGCAACTCCCGTAGGGCTCGAAAACGTTCAGGATCC
>NW_008751912.1:218990-220979 GCF_000715545.1 Opisthorchis viverrini
GTACGCAAACCCCTCAAACACCAAATAGTGAACAGTCTGAGCTCTGGTGGAGAAGAATTCCCACCGGAAACAGCCGTGACGTGCACCGTCTAATTCGATTGACTAAAAAAATAGCCACCAATGGAACGACAAGTGAAATAGACGGCACAAAACGCTGTTTGGAGAGGTAAACCGTGAACTCTGGAAGACAGTTTGACTGGTTTCCTTCAATACAGCTCCTGGAGGCAGTGTAATGCGGGAGAATGTAATGTTAGTTACTTAGTGTAATGTTAGTTACCCTTCAGGAAAAATATCCTGGCAATGGCAGAGGTCTTTTATCCAGTTTTTTGGAGAGGGGGAGGGTCCTATGGTTATTCACCTAACAAAATATATTGTTGTTTCATGCAGTGTTGAGAACATGCCTGCAAAATGAGGTACATTGGTGGTCATCCCTTTTTTTTAAAAGTTGTACCCGAACACTGTGAAACCCAACTTGGTATCATTTGTAGAGATTCAGCCTTTCATGTGAAGCTGACAGATGCTGAAGAGCTGAGAAGCACTGTAAAGCTGTATCATCTTTATTGGGGATCATCAACAGTCCAGATTTAAAAGAAATCAAGGGGATTTCGAGTTCTCGACCTTCCAGCTAGTAGTTTGTACACTTAATGTTTCGTCCACGAGTGTCTGGTCAACACTATAATCAACTTGCACTTATGCAGGATATGGTATCAATCATCCCTCAACTGCGGAAATTACGTGTCGTGATCGCATGTTGCCTGGTACCTCGACTGATGACTTCTCAGGTCGGAGTTTCACTCATCTTGTGAAACCATTCTTCCGGTGAGGTAATTATAAACTGATGGTAGTGTAAAGGGATTAGACGATTTTCAATTGAAATTTCCTCATGTAAGTCAGACCAGTTGGCTGTGATGTGACATCAGCTTATCTGTTAGGGGTCAAGTTTACAATGCTGCGGTGCGCTGGATAGTATTATACAGGTCAGAAACCTGACTGTTGTGCGCTGAGGATGTCAAAAAGCTTTAAGCGTTTGACCATTGATGTATTCGGAGCATCGTCCGAGTGTGGTGGGAACACAACAGTGCTGAAGTACGTCGAATGGTTTCCGGAAGGAATAACTCGCCCACGATAGACGAACCTTTCATGCTCCATACGTGGTGCTATCTCTGTCACGAGCTTCGTATGCCGCTTGGCCGACTTTGAAGAACTCTTCGCAGAACCACGTGATGGGTGCAACCGTGCCAGGCGAAGCCAGATGGTGACTTGGCACTGAAGTATGGAAGACGTTCCAGCAAACTCAGCTGCGTTGGTCATTGCCGTCTCCCTGGGTGGAAACCCCGAGACGGGACACATAAGTCAGACATGACTCGCTGACATCCTCAGTGCCACTTGTACATTCGAGCTGTTGCGATCATCGCGTAGCTTCCCACCCGATCTTCTCAGTGAATGTGTCACTGGCACCCCTGTCTGTATGCGCAGATTATATCAGCCACCGCCTCCAATGTGGAGCTATTTATTTCACCCTTCCAAATCCTCGGTGAATGAAACTCTGGCAGCGGTGATCACTGTACGGTAACTACGTGGCTTTTACAGCTGAAGATGATAATAGAAGCCTATGCTCCAAACGTCTGCTCCACCTGATGATGAATGGATTGGCCCGTTGAGCTGTAGGACTCATAGGATAAAACGCTAAATGTAACGCTGACGCTTGAATTTTGAAGCTCTGTCATAGACAACCAGCCGCAATTACGATTGTTCAAATTACACAGTTTTTCTTGTAGACTCGTCTTCAGTTCGTCCACTGAAATAACCATTGGATTAAGGATGTGTTGCGAGAGTCGAGTAGTTCCAGGACGGGATTAGAAAGGAGACAGAATAGGAAGACGTAATGTACGCTTTAATCGTCTAATAACTGTAGTACATGAGCTGAAAATAGAGTGAGAATCACGAGTTAATGGGTTATGCAAAGGTATGGGTTATATAGTCATGACA
>NW_008751912.1:221369-242053 GCF_000715545.1 Opisthorchis viverrini
TGCTTGGGGTTGCCACAAAAGTAACATGTTTGTTGTGTAGCGGCCGAAACTGTTGTTTCGGAATTAACAATGGGTAAAGGAGTAGATACCGAACAAGTAACGGGTTGTCTGTATACGTATGATTGTGACTGTTTTTGTGCAAGTTCGAGAGCTCGCGCGGCTTCATGGGCTTTGTCAAGGTCCAATTCATGCCACGTTAGCAGTTTCTCCCGAATGGTATTCGACTGCAATCCGGTTATCAGAGCATCCCGAACTGCTTCGTTTGTATGTTCCACAGCAGATACTGCTTTGAATTCAGTCTTTAGCAAGCGATTTCAGTTTTTGAACGAATTGGTCGACATCCTGACCAGGTTCTTGTTTGTATGTGGCTAAAAGATGGCGTGCATACACGATATTTTTCGGGCGGATGTAAAGTTTTTCCAGCAAGGTTATCGCAGAATCGTAGTCGCTGCATTCTGCGATGAAGTCATACACTGTATGGTCGATGTGACGAATGAGAGTTTCCAATTTATTTAGACCTTCGGGTTTGACTGAGTTAATGTAAGCTTTGAAAGTACGGAACCAATGAGTCCATCGTTTCATGCCATCTGATGAGTGAGGATCGGCATCAAAAACCGTAGGTCGGAGAATGTGATCTATTTCGTTTTTATTGGACGATTAAATTGTTGCGAGAGTCGAGTAGTTCCAGGACGGGATTAGAAAGGAGACAGAATAGGAAGACGTAATGTACGCTTTAATCGTCTAATAACTGTAGTACATGAGCTGAAAATAGAGTGAGAATCACGAGTTAATGGGTTATGCAAATGTATGGGTTATATAGTCATGACAGGATGAGACCCCGTTGCCAGCCGTCATACCCTCGAATTGTGATACCCCTAGGTTGTACGCCAATTGGGCAGGCAGCACACGAATGAACCGGCAATACAATATGGGTCCGAGGAGGATGAATGGTGGGGTGATTCGAGATGTGAGCTAAGCTAACTAGGAGTGCTACAGTCCAAGTAAGCAGCTGTAATAAACTATGATGGAAGGTAGTATGATTTTAGAAGACAGTTAAAAGCAGTTTTCCTTTGGAGATAACCCTCCCAGTAAAACCACCAGGAAGGAAACTGTTTTCTGTCGTTCTACTGCGTTACTTCCCGATTTATTCCTTCTATCCTTCTCCTCATCGACAACATAACATCAGTTTTTACCACTGATGCTCCACTGCCGTACTTCTGTCTTTATCCACCGGCTTTTCACTTTCCACAGCTTATCCGCAATACAACCGACCTTAGTATTTTCATATATTGGGCACGAGACCCTTCGGAACTCTTGCTGCAGTTTTCGTTTTCAAGAGGTGAGAATCTATAGTATCTATTTTTGGCAGTTCAGTAAATTCGAAACATGCTACTCCAAACTGGTCTTCTCATATTTGTTCATTTATTTAACGTATTCTGGTATTTCCAAGCAGAACAGCTTCACGTTTGTTTACCCGGAAACCGAATTCATTGGCTGGAGTCAACGTATCTGTCATCTAGACATAAATCTGGTGCATTTTGTGAACAATGAGAAAATTAGTCGATTTTCTGCTAGGACTGTAAATTCATCCAGTGGTGAGGAAAGGATAATTGATGCAAGACATTTCAGTTCGTTTTGCGATTGATCTGTCACAGGGCAGATATGCTAGGAGTGACCTGTCGAATTTGGCTTTCGAATTGCCTGACAAGGAACAAGAGTGCGGTAATCACACCGTCAGATTTGCCTCTTACAATGCGAGCATTATTGGCAGATAAAGTAAATATGCATGAACGTCCACGTTTCAACGAAACATTTATCGGAAGTGTCATGTCAAGACTACAAAATCTTACTACTCATCGGAGGTTAGTAAAAAGGTCATATCCAAGGAATCAGCCAGGACGGATGCTTTGAAATCTGCATGCTGCTGGGTCGCGTTGTGACGCTGCAAGGGCGTAAATGTCTCCGGACCGCCTGTAAGCCATTCACTGTTAAAAGATGTTCACTTTTTCTGTCAGACGTGACCCCTTTCAATGTGAACTTCAAACAACTGGGATTTCTAGGCTTCATAGTATAGGCTTCATCCTTATCCAGCAAAGTCGTATATCACTTCGAAATTTGTCGTTCATTATTCAGCGCTGAGCGGCTAAATAAGACGGCATAAAAAAACAAATAAATAAATCCTTCAGCTGTGATGCCCTGCCATGCTACTCGAAGGAAGCATGAGGGCTGGGATACTGTCAGGTTGCCCAAGCTTACACAGAGGAAGTCGAGAAGCAGAGGTCGGGTTTGAACCAAGGACCTTCTGGTCAGTAAATTCGCGCTCTAACCATCTCGCCCCACCACTTGAACCATCTCACCCCATACCTTTATTCCGACGTAGTCCTTTTTCGGACCAACCAATGTACCCAACTTTTCCTAGAGAATACAACAGTTGACCAGCACTGCATCCCGGTTCCGTGGGTTAACCAGAATGACTGCCTGGTATTCAACGTAACCATCGGTATAAGGAGCTCAAGTCAACTCGCTGATTAAGGCTCGGAACGGCTGGTTTGAACGCAACCTCAGAATCCCGACTACTATCTAGGTTTGGACAAACTGGCAGCATCTTGGCTCTAGTGTTTCCTTCGAATGACGGGAAGCCACCCACCGAAGGGATGGTACAGCTGAACCATACATACCTCAGTATTTGTATTAGCTCTTACGGAAGTGTGTCTGATGAAGTCCGTGCAAGAATCTCAAAGGCTTGAACTACGTTTGCTAATTTGCGTCACTTGTGGCGTCAAAAAGACATCTCACTATAAAAAAAATTAATCGTCCAGCTGTAGCACCCTTTCGGTGTCTAGCTGCCGTGCCGCACGAAGGAAGCACGAGGGCTGGGGTACTGCCAGGTCGCCCAAGCCTAGACAGGGGAAGTCGAGAGGCAGAGGTTGGGTTCGAACCACGGACTTTCCGGTCAGTAAATTCGCGCTCTAACCACTTGATCCATCTCGCTAGACCTTAACAGTCGTATGTACCAGGCTACAGTAGGGGCTGTGGTGTTGTATGGGTGCGAGACATGGCCTCTGCGGACAGATGATGTGAGGCGTCTTCAGGTTTTCGACCATCGATGCCTCAGAAGCGTGGCTGGTTGTGGATGGCGTCATCGTGTTAGTAACGAGGGGATTAAAAAAACGGGTATCTGGTTGTGCTGCAGGTACTTCATTCCAGAGAAACATGCAGCATCATCGATTACGATGGCTCTGCCTTGTGTCACTCGTGCCGAAACACTGTTTACCGAGACGAGTGCTGTTCTTCGTACCTACTTCAGGATGGCGTGAACCGCGAGGTGGACAGCACATGACTTGGCAGAAAGGCGTGAAAGAGGTCACGAAGAGTTTGGGTGTTGTTGGTGTTTACGCCTTCCAGGATGGGGTTCCGTGACCGTGCCTGTCCTTGGCTGGAGACGTTGCGAAAATAGCGGCTAATCGATGTCAGTAGCGCTCTTGCTGTCAGTTTCTTTCCATATTGTCTGACTGAGCGGTTGGAAGTGTAAACACCTCAGAATGCTTGGCATAGGCCAGCACTAGGTCCCCTCGTTCACCCACTCCTTTTCCCTTCACTGTAGGACTTTCAATATAATGATATGTATATATAATATATGTATATATATATATATATACANATTATCAGTGGTTAAGGCGACAACTTACCGACCAAAAGGTCCGTGGTTCGAACCCAACCTCGACTGCTCCTCTCTACCCTTGGGCAACCAGTCGGTATGTCGGCTCTCGTGCTTCTTTCAGCCATTACATCCATGCACCGAAAGGGTGTTTGTGCTGAACGGTTATTGTTGTTATTAGCGGTATCAACTTATTCCACCCTAATGGTGGCAATCAGCGTCACCAATTTGGTATGGCTCTCGCTTTTCTTCCAACCACTTATCACACTGGTTTTGGGTAAGAGCGGTGCTTTCCCTGGGGACCTTTTCAAACTTCAGTTGTGCAGTGGCTCATCCGTTTGATGGAAGGCGGTAACTCTCTACGTACAGTGTAGCGCAAAGTGGCGATGCACCCCACTGTGTGCGTATTCTAGTCGCGACTAAGAACAAAACTTCTCCACTGTGTAACTTATTTTGTTTTTACCATGCACAGTAAGGACGGAACTGAATGCGGTCCGTCCTGCTGGACAACTTCCTGGTGTTCGACAGACCAAGTGACTTCGGAGCCAGTAGTGCACTCTTCCGAAATGCTTCATTTGGGCCATTGTTTTGAGGACTAGATCATCATCATTATTGACAGCAACGCCAAGTGAGAATACTGGTGCTTCACTGCAGTACAGTCTGTCGATTTATTTTCATAAAGTCTTATAACAGAGAGATTAAAAAGTTGGAACGGGGAGGATAACCTAGGACCAGCTCATCACAAACATTCGAGGTACCTCTGTCTAGGCTTGGGCAACCTGTCAGTGTCCTAGCCCTCGTGCTTCCTTCGAGTAGCATGACAGCTAGGCGCCAGAGGGATGTTACAGCTGAACAATCTACTATTTTATTTATTTATTCGAGGTGCCTACACCTCCAATACTTAGTCAAACAATCTGGATAGAACGCCACCATATCCGTCTATCATGACAACTTCTGTTCACCTATAGCACAGTGACTGTCACGTGGATCCCGTCCTGAGAGTTGAATAGCACAAACCGCACCCTAGCTTTCCGCAACAGCTTTCATATCCGTCTATCATGACAACTTCTGTTCACCTATAGGTTTCTGCCGCTCCGAATTAGGCACAGATCATAAAGCTTCTCTCGGCATTCGTAACACATAGCCCTAAGTTGTAGTCCCGGATGCATTCTTTACCTGCTCCACCAAAGATCTGTTTCTTGGTTACACTCCAAATTCACCAGTTTCAGCCAACTATAGCTATGGCTTTGAATAATAGACGGCTAAAGACTTGAAGATGTCTCAGATTCTCTGCTGCAAGTGGCTAAGTCTTGCAGCAGTGACACCCGGATTGTAACCTGATACACGGGGATTGTAGATAATCACTCATCTAATCTATATTCTTTTACGTGTGAAAACTGGTTGATTTGATGATTGAAAAATGGGTTTCTGTCCGACTCAACTCATTTATCAGCCATAAACCGTGCACCGTAGACACCTTATTTCCAGTTGCTACAGTTCCGCTCACCGGGAATCGGGAGATTGTGGGTCATACAGCCAAACACTGGAGGCCATTGCATGTTTGTTTAGTTCAGGAACCGGGTAGCTACGCATTAAAGGAGATAGTTTTGATGCGCGTTTGAACCATTTCTACCAGCGTCACTAACCATTTTTAAGTTGAGTCCCAGAGCTTCCATCCAGCGAGACAGCAGTTGTCAACCCGACTAAGGTTACTGGCTAGTGTTTTCATACTCCGTTGTCAAGTCATACTCTGTCCACCTCTCGGTTGCACTCTTCTGGGAGAAGAACTCTGTCTTTGTGGACCAAATGATTTTTTCATCTAAGAAATGAGGGATGCACTGTTCGTGGTGCGCAAACGTCCGTACAATTCTTCTTTATCTACCAGATCTCGTAGGGGAACACCACAGACCAATAAACTGATAATTGAGGCGATTGAGAAGCCGTATGTTGAGTCCACTGTCTTCGGAGCACGTGCCGGTTGACTAACTGTTCGAATTCTCCATTCTTCCTCCATTGCACGTTATATCTCTCGAACGTCACGGGGATGTCTCTGATTCCCACAGAAGAAGCATTCTTCGCCTGTTGCGATCGACGTTTTTCTTGATTTGCGGGTGATTGAGATGTATTTTACCAGATGAATATCACAAACCCAAAAAGACTTGCCGTGTTTGGATGTGGTAAAATTTCGCAAGTTCCCTTCTAACGGCTCTTGGGATTAGGTTCAAAATCTACCAATCATTTAGCAGGATTAGGGCGGTCCAAGTTGGTAAACCGGGTTCGTGAGCTCATCTTGGAATTGAAGGCATGTTCTAAGAGAGTGCAACCAATGAAGAATATCTTTTTTCTGGCTGGAAGGAAACTGTGAATTTATACGTGTAGGATAGCATGATGAAGCGTCGGGTGCTTCATCCGGTGCCGTGTGATAGGCCGCACAAGCTCTGCTGATCAATCGTCACAAGCCGAGTGTATGACCACGAAGAGAATCGAGTTCGATTGTTAAATTGTTGTAGCTTTATTGATCTCTGTTTTATTGGAACACATCCTAGTGGTAATGAAACTCGAGACTTCTGTCATATTTCACACGTATTGCGGTGTTGAGAGCTAGTACGAGGTGATATCATCCTGCAATGGCTTTCCTTTCACTGTTCTATCCGGATTAATCAGGGGAACGTAATATTTTACATAACAGTATCTTCCTGTTTCTGATTACAGAAACGCTGTTTTGACCCACACACTTTCTCGGCACGGAATCCACTGACTTACTGGATTCACAATGGTAACTCTATCTCTTCGCAAATTTCTGAGCTTCACAGATCCATTTCCTCCTGCTCTTCAGTCGGCAAGGCAAAATGCGCCTTCAGAAATGGTACAGTTCTTATTCGGATAAGCAAAAGAAGAAGATCCTGCGTGAGATCACATCGCTCATATTTGCCAGAAAACCCAAAATGTGTTCATTTTTGGAATGGCAAGATATGAAAATAGTGTATCGCAGGTATGAATTCCAACTGGTCCTGTGTTACCTCCTCACACAGATATGCAAGTTTGTACTTTGCTTGCGCTATCGACACCACCGACAACGAACTCATCACGCTGGAAATAATACACCGTTATGTGGAAATCCTGGATAAGTACTTTGGGAACGTGAGTCTTTTATCTCTTCGGCGGCTTACGGGCGTGTTATAGGTGTGTGAACTAGACATTATTTTCCATTTTGAGAAGGCATATTTCGTACTAGATGAGTATCTCCTGGCCGGAGAAGTACAAGAGACTGGAACACGAGAGATTCTCCAGGTGATTGATGCTCAGGACATCATACAAGAGGTGGGTCATTTAGTTTTTGGTATCACATTCTATCCTTCTTCTGTTATGCAGGATGAAGTACCACAGAAACTGTTTGAAGATCAAAGTCTGAATTGAAGGACTTCGAATCTCGTCGCTATTATGCTCCACCCGCTGGAGGATACCATGACAATGCACCTCTATGACATTTGTGATAATCATACTGATTTGCTATATTTTTGTCCACCGCCTACTGTACAGACACAGCAGTACATGTGATCCATATTTTTGCGCCATGTTGGTCCTATACAATTGTTAGTACCTATTTTCGTCAAACTACGCGTTCTTCTGGACGGCAGCCGTAGCACTCTGCGATAGTGGGTGGTGTGATCAACAGCTTCTAGCCTAGAGTGTTCGACACATGTGGATGTTGCCTCACGCGTGCTCGCTGTTGCTAGCCCTCCTACCGCCAACTAGACACAAGGCTTACTGGTGGCCACCTAAAGCAGTCATTTTTGAGTTGATGCATCATAAAACGTGTAGCATACTGATGAGAAAAGTGAGTACTGGGAAATAGCCTTCCGCAAATTTGAAATTCAGATAACCTCTCGATACTGAACGAGTTGGGGACCATTTTTTTCGGCAGAATTGTTGGAAACACCGAGCAAACGAGCGAATTGCGGTCAAAACTTTAGGCTTGGTTCTTCTCCCTCGGCAGCACAACATCAATCCTCAGTACCGATGGCCCGCTAACTTACGACCATAATTTGCTTGTGCACCTTACTGTGAGTAAAAGAACAAGTGGATGGGAAAGGGATTTAGTGCTAGCCTACCACAATCGTTTCGAGCTGGCTACTTTTCTTGACTGGATAGAAAGTGGTAACACCGGCCATTGACATCGATGTGCACCTACGTCTTGCAGTGTCTGCAAGCACGCACATGGAAGACCACGCGGGCGCCATTTTGGAAGACGAGGTGCAGCGTCAACAACCAGATTTTTCGTTGTCCCTTTCATACCCCTCTGTCAAGTCAAACGTCGACCACTCTTCTATTTGCACTACTCTTGGTTGGGCACGTATAACAATACTTTTCGCAATGTGCAGTACATCAGTAGATCACAACGGATTTTGATGTGGGTTACATTCTTCGTTTTGTTCCTGCTGCACAACTGAACACTTGCTTTCTAATCATGACGTCACGAATTCGCCGAGACCAGCCTACATGCGCTACGGTTCTCAGACAATGGTGTCAAAGGCAAGAAGACATCTTAGCTCCGCTGCTCACAGGAGCCAGGTCTCAGAACCATACAACAAAACAGCCTGTGCAGTAGCCTGATACGCCCGTTCCTCGGGATTTAGAGATAGGCCACTTTGCCACCACAGGTACCTCGAACTTGCAAATATCGACCCAGGACTAGAGATTCGTGCATCAACCTCATCTGTTGCATCACAATCACAACTAATACAACTTCCAAGATGCGTAAAACGCTCCCCCTGGATTCAATATAAGGCCCATTTTGCCTATTCTCTCCAGTTCTTTGAAACAATCGCCTTTTTCAAAATATAAGCAAATAGATCGGGCATGCACAGACTCAGGACTACACCCTCATCCTTGAACATTGCGGGTGGGAGGTCACCCAGACCAGGATCTCGGTAGCGCAATCAAGGACCTCGAATGACGTATAATGTTTCATGGTAAAACGCTCCCCTGGATTCAATATAAGGCCCATTTTGCCTATTCTCTCCAGTTCTTTGAAACAATCGCCTTTTTCAAAATATAAGCAAATAGATCGGGCATGCACAGACTCAGGACTACACCCTCATCCTTGAACATTGCGGGTGGGAGGTCACCCAGACCAGGATCTCGGTAGCGCAATCAAGGACCTCGAATGACGTATAATGTTTCATGTTCACCTTCGACTGAGTAGCAGCAGGTGGTCACCAAAACTATTCTTGAAAGTGGTCTGTCCAGCGACCAAGGCACCTTTCTTTATAAAAGGATTTGATTCATGGCGGTTTCGCTCACATGCGGCTTTGGGGTATAGGTCGCGCCAGTTAACTAGGATAATGTTCGGACATTCTTCGCCTCTTCTATTTGCTTAGCCCTCCGTATACGCCAGCCTTCAAGGCCAGCGCACACGCTTGTTTTCAGCTGACAATTGGTAATTCGAGGGTTTGGATCAGGTTTCTGAGTAGCACGAACACCCAGATTCAATCACTTCCACTTTTCCCCTTGATGTCCACCGCTTGGGTGGATCCAGTGGTGTGCTGCAACCGAAACGGCATTATACAAAGACTTGGTGATCTCGTCCCAGTGCGGATCGGCATCCAACAGTGGAACAGTTGGAAGTGTCCAGAAAATGGTTTTGGTAAGTCTTAAAGATGCACGAAACTCAATCGCTAGTCGAGTTGTTCGCCCATTATGCGACTCCGAAAGGCGAAGAGAGCAGCGACTCCCGACAAGTGTGTGGTCAGAATCTAGACAGGTTTTTTCTAAGAGGTAATCGGTTACTGATGACGATGTGATCAGTTTGGGTCTATGGTTGACAGGCTGTTGAAGAACACCACATATTTAGACGAATTTGATTAATTCGGAAGTCCTTCGTAAAAGCAGTATGTTGTCAGTGGATAACTGAGGCAGCCGTTTACCGCGGTCCGTACGTACCGAGTCCAATCCATTTCGGCAAATTGAGTCTGTCCACTTTGCATTCAAGCCGCCGGGAAGCGCGACGACATAGGAGCTTGTGGTAAGCTCGATCAGAGCACTCAAGGCGTCCCAATAGTTGTCTTTGATGGGGTCAGAGCTACTGCCGGTTGGGGCGTAAGTAGACACGATGAACAGGTAGCGACCAACTTCGCGCTTGAGGTTTTGTCAGACGTTGCCTGGTCAGCCACACAGGTTAGTTTCATTGGGTATCCAGTCCGGCAACGACCGTCCGATTCAGATCACCACACAATCTGCCACAGGGGCCTCTGGATTACGAATTGCGGATCCGGAAGTGGAAGGGATGAAGCAGTTAGCGCAATTGTGCTTGATTCTTGAATTCTTGTTCCCTATACACGGTGTACGTCGATCTCAAGGGTGTCCTGTGTGAAAGCAGCTTGTTCTTGCTTCAGAGCGTGATTATTAAAAGTAATCAAGTGGACCGGGCGGGAAGGCTTGAAGATTAATTTCGATGTGTTTTAGGCTGTGGGCGTCGGGTGAATCGCAGATGTATGGACTCATTAATTTTAACGGATGGGTCTGCTACGGGGATGTTGTTAATGCGGTGGAGGGAGAGACCAGGAGGAATACATGAAATTGTAAGAAGAGGGGGTTAGCTGTAGCTTGTTTTCACTGTATGGATGGTTGATGTGATATGAAATGGTTTCTCGGCTTTTCGATATAGATTGGCTCCACTTACAGGACGAAATCTCCATTAAGAACTCCAAGTTCTCCTCAAACTATCAACGAGATCATTTCCGGTCCTGAGATTCATGGTTGTACATGGGCTGCGATACTGCCAGAGGGCTCAAACCTAAACAGGGAACGATTAGGGTCTTCAGCCTAGGTCTAGCTGAAAAAACTCGATCTCAAGGCACGGTGTTTGGACGAGGAGACTGCGTTGGCTAGACTTCTAATCACTGATCAGCCTGGTATTACAGACTCTCCTGGTATAGGCGATTGGGTCACTGAGATACATAAACCGTCAAACCACGATAAGTTTCAGTCCCATAGAAGTGCGACGATTTTCCGAGCAACTGAACTAGTCACGTGACAGATCCTTGCAATACTAGACGAACCTCAACGAGAACCATCTATGCTCTCGGATCTGTAAGCGACATTTTACAACCTAGCGGACTGGTTAAGATTTTCGAGTTAGCACGTGAAACTGGTTTTCGGAGTTATTGTGGATTACAAACATATAACCGCAGTTTTACGATGGGTGGTCTGTCCGGTCCGACGAACCCAGCCTTGTAACGAAGTACACACGCCTCACGGTGACGTACAGGCAACTTCAGAATGTTTACCTTTGACTGAGTGTAGGTATCATTGGAACCCATACGATAAAAAACAAATGAGCTAGTACCTTGTTATGTGTCTTAGCTAGAACAAGCAATATGCTATACGCTTCATCCGATCGAACTGGCTTGCACAATAATCTTTAGAGAATCAGACAACTGTGAATCAATAGCTTTTTTGGCCGACCGAATATACCCGTGAGAGTAACCTTTAGAGTACGGGCGGAGGGCAGCTATTGTCTTTTTGTCTATTACACCACAAATTCATACGATTCGAAAACTGAGCGAATTCACGGATACGTACTTTGAGGGGCGCAAGAGTCAACGGGGTCGATTGTGCCAGCGTCAGGGGAGTTTTGCCCGCGGGTCTACACTAATCAGAGATCGCATGAGTTCCCTGTCATCTATCCAGATTCCAACCTATGAATCACAGCAGTCATTTTTTTCGGATGCACGCGGTATACGGCTTAGGAGCTACGTCATCTCATGATCAGTTTCCGGGAATTATGACAACTCGAGTCAGACTACTCCAAACAGCCGTTCGGAAATTTGATTGCGTTCGCATTGGCGGTCTAACAAATCCTTAGTCGTACGACAAACACATGATACTTCGTATGAGAATGCGAATGAATATACACGAAAGCTCGTGATGGAGTCTGACAGTTACACATAGAACACGAGTGGAGTTAGATGTGAAACTCAAGCATGTATCGTTGGCCACGCATGCCAAATCAGTAAAACGCCTCAACCTAATGAGAGTTAGTTGATGACCGAGTTCTCTTTGAATGAGAACTTGACAAGGGCACGCTTTCTATCAACGAATTTTTCTTCGACCAAGAAAAATGTGTTTTTATGAAATTTTAGTTGCTTTCGTAGAGTCTCTGGAAAACATATGTATTGCCCCCTCAGTCACGAATCCAGCTGACTTTCGATTTTCAAAGGGAGGAGGCTATCGAATTTATTCTATTAACATGTCCCGGTTTCGTTTCCGTATGGCCGCATCAGCCTTCTTTGGCATGTTAAAGTCCTGCGTAAACTAGGTTGGAACAAGTTAAAACATCGAGCTAGTAACACCATTGTCAAGCAAAAACTAGACTCCCAAAGTGGATATTTTAAACTGACAAATAAGCGCACCCAACTGCTGAGCTTCAGGTTTACTCCGTCAGGAGGTGACCAAGAGTAGATCACAGTTCTGACGGTAGTTTTTGTATCTGGAAGTAGATAGAACAGAATATACACAATAAAGTGATAGTCCTTTATCTTCAGGTAAGGGATACCGATATATCGGAGACCACACTTAAGCCACAAATACAACCTAAATACTTTAGTAAACAAGGTATGACGTCAAAGTAGAACGTGTGATGGTGATCGACTTTTAGATCTCTAAACTGACTGACGCCACTTTTAGTTGTTTTACGCAGACAAACGAGGCAATTGCTCGAAGAATGGTATGGAAAATTCAGCGTACCCAGGATAGGTCTGACAGGTAGGCCAGGTTTAGGTACTCTTGGGTCGATTGTGTTCATATTTAATGGTGTAAGTGCCTACTGTCTGCTCAAAGCTTGATAATACCTAGGATAGTTTTTCTCCTGCGAGATGGCCCAAGTGGTTAGAGCGCAAATTTACTGACCGGAAGGTCCGTGGTTCGAATCCGACCTCCGCCACTCGACTTCCCCTGTCTAGGCTTGGGCAACCTGGCAGTATCTCAGCCCTCGTGCTTCTTTCGGATGGCATGGCAGCTAGGCACCAGAAGGGTGCTACAGCTGAACGCTTTTTTTTCTCCTGCGTCTTGTTCTTCTCGGTTCCTCTTGCCTCAACTTTAGATCCACTGAACTGGGCGTTAGTCGTCCTGATCAATATAATCAGACTTACAGTCAAGACGATTTACGTTTTATTTGACTAGGACAACTTCAGTGCTCCGTCTCTTCGTCGAAAATCTCTACTTATGAACGAGGTATTTGTACCACGAATTAGATAATGTCCAGTTCAGCTGTTCTTCACATGACTCTAAGAAGCGTATTTGGTAGAGTCAGTGATAACAATAATAATCATTTAGCTGTAACACTTTCGGTGCATAGCCGCCATACTAATTGAGGGAAGCACAAGGGCTGATATGCTGCCGGGTTGCCCAAGCCTAGACAGGAGCAGTCGAGATGCAGAGGTTGGCTTCGAACCACACGGATCTCCCGATCAAGGATTTTGCACCATAACCACTGAGCAAACTCGAACTCATCTGGATTACCTTTCATCTGACCTCTTAGACGATTTCAAGCCAGAGCTGACTACTTTTAACATAAGGGTAGTAGAATTTAGGTGCCACTGACTGACTCCCAGCTTCGTGTACAGGTCAACGAGGAACTGTGCACATACCCTTGTCGATTGGTTGAGGATTTTGCACCTGACATCAGGGGAATGAGCCGGCTGACGAGTTTCATCTCATTGACATCAGTGAGTGGACACTGAAAACGTTTCCAGTGAGTCCATGCAGTGGAAGCGATTGCGAATCCTGTAGAAATCGAATCGATTCAGCAGCCACTGCAATCAGGCACCATGTATTCAACGAGTAGGACTGCCGTCTATTCGGAATAACGATGTCCTATCTATGTAGCTCATAATTTCGGTCTCACATAAACAGACGTCATCGAATCTGATCGAGGTCAATCTCTCTGCCATCACTCCAGCGCACCGAGCCAGCTTAAGAGTGAGTCCCCCCCCACTAGTGCTTCGCGATTCGTCAACTTCATGAAGTACCGAACAAACACGTTTGAACACAGGATATTGATCTTTTTTGTAACGATACCTGCTTCTTAATGAATTAAACTGTATTTGCAATGGCTCTGCGATGAATAGTCGCCATTCAACTAGGAGGAACCACGATGTTAAGCCAAGCGACCCGAGCCCACATATACATTTGTGATGTTAGGGAATCCCGGTCTTCCTTAGAAATTTATTGGAGTGATTCAAAACGAGTCTGGGCGTATCAATATAAGTCTGAAGGTGATTCCATACGAAGTTTGGGTGTCTCGGGAGTTCTGAAATTTTTCGGGTTTTATCCTAGAGTTTAAGCTCAACTTGGTATACTCCAACTTGGCATCGACTCACGTTTCAATTTCTATCAAGACACTAGGATCTGAGGAGTGTGTGGACCAGAGTCGTGAGAAAGTCGGGAGCCAGTTTCAAACAAGAGTCTTTAGTCTGTGAGCTCGCAACTTCGACCCCATTTTTCTTTTCTGCTTCTATAGAATCATCTATTGCTTCAACTCGTCGAGCCAATAAGACAGAATAGTTCATAAGGGGAGGCAACTGGTTCAATAAAACTTCATGGAATGGAACAAGGATGTATTTTGAAGAGAGGTAGGTCAGATGTGAGGAAACGTGAAAAGACAAAATAGGGGTGTGATCGAAATCTAGATGGCATGTTTAACAGTTCAATGTGCTGGGATGATTGAGTGATGGGGTGAAAAACGAATTAAAGTGAAATGGGGCTTAATTGGTCGGAAAACACATGTTTTACGACGACAAAACGCGACTTCAGAGATTGTCCACCTCAACATCTTTCACATTTAAGCGAGTGGTTTCCTCAGTTAGTTTTTGTAACTCTGTCTGTCCCATTTGGACCAGAAACAGACGTGAGATAGGTTCACAGTTCATGCGCAAGGCCAAGGAATGTGGAGTTTCTTGACGTTTGTTTTTCACCTTGGGGCTGGCACCGCAACTAGATTGAAGGAACATGTGAGTGGTAGCGAGGGACGGTCATTGGTGGTGATAAACAAAACCTTCATTCATAAAGCGCCGAGAACAATTGTCTCAGATTAGTAGCAGAAAGCAGTCAAAGAGACTTGGGAATAGTTCTTTCCATTGACGGAAAATCACGCCTACCAGAACAATAATGCATCGAGAAATCCAGTTCCTCCCAGAAATTTTGTGAGAACACAATTGTGATAACTGTGCATGAAAAAAACTGAACCTTTGGATCTTGGGTTGGTTAAATGGGGTCGATCGTGCACAGAACGAGCTTAGTTGAAAAAATCACATTTATTAGGTGCCCCATGGACGGTACACCCGGAGTTATGAGCACTATCCGCCACACACTTAAGCCCACAATAACGAACATTATTCAAAGCGAAACCAATGCTGGTTACCAATGGTTCAGCTGTACAGCCACGTAAATTCTTTAGCAAAGACTTGTTAGACAGAGAATAACATGTGGGGAAAAGCCTGCTGAGAGCCCAACAGAAACATGCCCCTACTTGATTGGGTTAATATGATGGAAAGCAGGATGCTCCGGCTCAGATAACAGTTCCCTTTGCAACGGTATTGCGAGACTCCCAGATGATTTCTACTGGGTTATCAATCAAAATTGTCCTCTTTTCAAAGGGTGTTTGATTCCATCAATCAGAAAATTTTCTTCAGCAACTATAGACCAAACGAATTGTGTTCACTAAGAACTGCGTCATTTAACTTGAACACAATAAAAGGCTAGGTTGTATAGCTGGACAATGTTGAACTGCATTGGCGGCCTTCATTCTGACTGTTCTACCTGGTCCACAATCAAACCTTCAAATTAAAAAAAAACTCATGCTATATTTTCGGCAACCATACATACGATAGTAGTATAGTGCTCCCCACGTGGTACGAGGAGAGGATAAATTTCGCCAAATTTCGGAGGGCCAGTAGCTAGTGGGATCATCAATCTGACATACGGTTGTGTGAAAGGAATAATCTAAGAACAAGCCTACTGAAAGAAAGGCACAATACCCATCAACAATGCTTTCAAGTCATAGATGTTAAAATAAACTAGTAAATCACCAAAGAATTTCATTACCATTACGCTTACCAGCCTGGGATACAGGCTACGCTTTAGATTTCATCACACATGGTTAGCATACCGTAGTCTTATTAGGGCCGAACACGTCCTTAGTTTACCGGTTTATGCAACCAACACTGGTAAATCGGTTATCGCACAATCCGCTACGACCTGTTGCAGTCCAGGATTTTTTGTGGTTTGGTGAAGACGGTCAGGGCATAGGTGGACTCACAATACACAAGGGTCCGTGCTTTGTTAGTTCAGTTCACCCGCGGACCGCCTTTCAAGGTATAGTGAGATGAACTACTTCACTGGCTGGTCAGCAGCTGTATATTTCATCATTCCAGTGCAGAAATCTGACAAGGAATGTTAGACTGAGTATCAGCGCCGGATATCCTATGCACTTTTGCGACTGACTGGTTTTTACTCTTAGCCGAACTGGTCCAAAATGACTGTCGCTCACTGGTCGTGAAGGACTAATAACTACCAGCACCTGTGCTCCTTGATTAGAAACCGTCGGGACTCAAGTCCATCCACTTAATCGCAAGCACTGTCCACTGCCGGGGCCCCCTATTTCCCTGGCGGCAGCGAAAACTTTCGGTGGGACACTTGTGAGAGATAAGCTGATAAATAAGACTAGACCAATGGGCTGAGTTCTATAAAAAAAACAAGCAGCAGGATCCCGGACAACATGACTTCTCACCGAATGAGGTTCACTTAGACACAAAACGACAAACATGAGACAGCTATAGAGTGCAATCCCGTCGGAAAAAACTTGCTGGAACCGAGAAGGCTGTGCTGTATCGGTGTTACTCTAAGCCAATTAATTGTAGATAACATTTCAGAACAATCGAAGTTTATGTGAGCTCACCGTAGTAAGGCATCCACAAGTTGAACACCATCGAAACCGGCAAGTACAGCCTCATGCAGGGGCGTATTCCCGTTTCTGTGGAAAAAGATTGGACAGTGAACCGATAAAGCGATGTGTTCGCAAAAATGGGACTGATATCTCGAATGTGATTTCGAGTAACTTTGCGGAATTCGGAATGATCTGGTATAGCAGCCCGTCACACGACTTCGAATAAAAATCGAGCGAATGCGGCCGTGTTTAAGTAGTCGTACTTCGGAGCGAACGACGATAGAAAGATATGCAATTCGAGTAGTTGTTGGATAGAAGAAACACTATTTTCGAGCGCCTGCTTCATACCATAGTTGCTTTAAAGGTTTACTGACACCAAGAGGCAGTAAACTGCGATGAACTGAGATGAACGGAAAAGCTCATGAAAACGACGTACGAGGAAGGGGCGTCTGTCCAGCGTTCAATATGCGTGGTTTAAGACAGATAGGGACCGCGTGTAGAAATATATTAGAAAGTAATACGGTAACGACGATTCACCAACTTTGGATGAACAGGCGTTTTAGGATTACAAGTCTAGGCTACTAATGTTGGAGGTTGATCCGTTGAACTATCTCTTCCGTTCTCTGTACACGAAAGTTTCATGCTTATTTGAGTGCAACAGTACTGAATAGATTTGGATTGTGACCAGAATTTGGATTTCAGCTAGCCAACGTGCAACAAAAGCGCGTTTGCCTGCTGATCCACAGAAGTATGCTGAACGCTTCAAAATTGTTAGAGTGATACATAACCTCAATGGAGTGGTGAGTAACGTTAGTATGAAGTGGGACCGACCATTCAGTAATGGCTTGGTTGATTAGACAGACGAAGCCATTTCAAATGAGGGCTACGAATTAACATTCAAACTTCAAGTTAACTTTGGGTGCACACAACCTGCGGGAAACACAAGTTTCTCGAATCCAGAATAAATTGACTATAAGTACTTCCCGTTCGGACCTCAAGTTATCTGAAACGTTCGGCTGGAAGGATCATGGTAGGAAGTTCTAAGACAGCGTAACTTGAGCAGTCATATCGCCGACAAGCGGGGAAAACCGACGTGAAAAGTGGCTGGTTCGCGTGTAATCAGCTGTGTCCACTGGTGACGAAGTACCTGGTCCATAAGCCTATCTATTCAACTAAGATTTGGAAAGTAACTGTTGTTATGTTTGACAAGCACTATGAATCCTCCCGGGTGGTTGAGCACGGTACAGGATGAGCCTAGCGATGCTCACGACGCAACGTGGGGTTATTCGCACAGTTGTCCATCACGACCTACATGGTGCGTAGGGAGATACGGCGATCGACCCTAATCAGGCACTGAATTGTAACCAAAGTATTCGTCTGCTCTTATGAAGGAAGCTACTCGTAAGGTCGTTTAGTAGTTTCCTTCTCAAATATCGTACCAACTGGAATACGACACAGCCTTTGTGCCGCACACGCAGTTGAAGAATATCACAAAAGAGAGATTGAGTTCCCTTAAACAGACATGTCAAGGAGATATGAGAAACTTACGAAAGTCCGGCCGAATTCGGTTTGGCACCCGCCCCAATCAGGATGGGAATCGCTTCAACTCTTCTGTTGTGGACCGCCAACATGAGGGGTGTTCTTCCGTCTAGATCCGTGCAATTGGGATTCGCACCCTGAAGCATAGAAATCAGAACGTTGACGAGACCGCAAAATGTATGGTGCATCTAATAAAGAACACAAAAACCAGCTGGTCATGAGTCTACTGGAGTCGCGACTGGTGGAACTCACTTCTTCCAACAGCCGACGAATATTTTCCGTCCCGGCCTCGTCAGCAGATTTGGAGAGGTTCTCAATGAGATTACGATCCATGGTCTATAGGTTTCAGAAAACAAAATCAGTTACAGCAACACCTGTGTCGGCGACCAAGAAGGGAATATGAATGCACGAGCTATAAGCAACTCGTTACAACCCTGACAGGTTGCAAATGTTTCCCCTGTTTACACGATTCTCATACTAAATGGGTGACGTATAACCATATTTTACTGAATCTTACGCCGACTGATTGATACATACCTTTTGAATGCAGGATATGGTCTAAACAGGTGAAACACTGTAAGACGTTACGCAGCTTTACTAGAGCATTTGATGTTACCAGTTATAACATCAAAAGCTAGAGGACTCGATGAGTAACGACACTGTTTTGGCTATCCACCTCTCAAGAGGCAAACTGATTTGGTTGTTGAGCTGAATGATGCGAGGATAGCGTGGGATCTCGACGCCTCGACATCGTATGAAGATGACTGTAGAAGCAAAGTTGTCGAATGGGATCAAGTGTCAAATCGAATAAACGGTTATGCTCAGTGGCTCTTCACATTCACTTCGCTGCCTGCGGTTAAGCTAGCACTAAGTCCCTCCCCCATCCACCTTTATTCTTTTCTTTACAATAAGGCTTTCAAATAAGTCATGGCTGTACGGCAGTGAGCACTGATGTCATGCTGTCGTTGATGATGATGATGATGATGATGATGGTTATGCTCAGTGGCTCTTCACATTCACTTCGCTGCGTGCAAGATCCCACAGGATACCAATTGTTTCTACGAGGGTTGCTAGGTAAAGCTTAGGCAAAGGCGCACAACAAACCAGCAAGAAAGTCTGCATGAAATTGACACGCAGGAGAGCCTATATAAGGTAGAAAAGCGAAACGACGTACAACAGATCGAGACCTTGGTTGTGCGAAGCGAGAAGGGCGGCTACAACGAAAGTGTAAAGATGAGCGTCGATAGCCGACTGGATATCTTCAATGCGCTAGAGATAATAAGTGGCAAAGGTTTCAGTGGACCTATTTCAACTACGGTTTGCCAAATTACGCCTCATCAAATGGTTGATTTCGGCTTGAAAACCCATGAACGTCTGGATTGACAAAGTCCCTGAAGACGCATTCGACTTGACACTGCCAATTTTTAACTAATCCTGGATTGCACTGAATGTGTTCTGATTCTATTTGAAATAGACCACTGATTATCGCAGCATGACTAAATATAAGTTGAAGGTCTCTGAATAAGGGAGTTGCGAAGGTCGATGGAGTTGAACACTAGTACTGCTGGTGTGACAGATTCACCGAGTTTTAATCTTGCCCCCCTAATGTAGTGCATTAGTGTTTCTTACAAGAAACAGCCGGATGAAGTGAAGAACCTCCTGCAGCGCAGTGTATCACATAAATAGAAATAAATGGGTTCCGCAGGAACATGCGGATTTGCGATGCTCATTAGTTACACAAGGGGGAAGAAGCTGGTCGACACGAACAGGGGGAACACAAGTGGCAAACTTACGGTTAATTTCGATTGCCTCAGAAAAGCCATCCCCGCTTCGCCATGGTGAGGTGTCGCTTCTGTTGACTTTTTTGATCGCTTCGATGTAGATTTTTTGGCTGACTTCACTCTCCGGTTTCCATTAGACCGATTGACTTCGAAACCTACTTCTGCGGCTGCATTGCTTGCCACTTTTGTTCCCTTCTTTTGAGAGCGAGTATCTTGGGAGTAAAAAGTTGAGTGAGAATGGCAATTAGGGTCAATGGAGAGAAATCACAGAAGAACGCAGAAAAAACTTTGCTGTATCCCTGAGGAGTGACTTCCTCCCAGTATAAATTACTATTGGTCCGGTAAATTGTGTTCTCCGGAAGCTGCACGTTTCAATTTAACGATAGAAAATTTAGAATATATGGGATCAAGTAATTAGGAGCGGACTAGCGAATGCATCATATTAATTATTGGACTAAAGGATAACCGGTTGATTACTGGTTATAAACCCGGACAGGCAGAATAGTTGGACTGTGTGAGTGACGTCACAAGGAAGTTATGGTGAGGGTGTGCTCAAATCTTGAAAAGGAGAGTCAGACGAAAATTTCCGTCCTTGTTTGGAGTTTATTAGCTGTAGCGCCTCTCCGGTGCTTAGCTGCTATGCCACCCGAAGGAAGCACGAGGGCTGGGATACTGCCTGGTCGCCCAAGCCTAGATAGGGGAAGTCGAGAGACAGAGGTTGGGTTCGAACCACAGACCTTCCGGTCAGTAAATTCGCGCT
>NW_008751912.1:242094-263032 GCF_000715545.1 Opisthorchis viverrini
TTAGAAGAAACAGCCGGATGAAGTGAAGAACCTCCTGCAGCGCAGTGGGTCACATAAATAGAAATAAATGGGTTCCGCAGGAACATGCGGATTTGCGATGCTCATTAGTTACACAAGGGGGGAAGAAGCTGGTCGACACGAACAGGGGGAACACAAGTGGCAAACTTACGGTTAATTTCGATTGCCTCAGAAAAGCCATCCCCGCTTCGCCATGGTGAGGTGTCGCTTCTGTTGACTTTTTTGATCGCTTCGATGTAGATTTTTTGGCTGACTTCACTCTCCGGTTTCCATTAGACCGATTGACTTCGAAACCTACTTCTGCGGCTGCATTGCTTTCCACTTTTGTTCCCTTCTTTTGAGAGCGAGTATCTTGGAAGTAAAAAATTGAGTGAGAATGGCAATTAGGGTCAATGGAGAGAAATCACAAAAGGACGCAGTAGAAAAAACTTTGCTGCATACCTGAGGAGTGACTTCCTCCCAGTATAAATTACTATTGGTCCGGTAAATTGTGTTCTCCGGAAGCTGCACGTTTCAATTTAACGATAGAAAATTTAGAATATATGGGATCAAGTAATTAGGAGCGGACTAGCGAATGCATCATATTAATTATTGGACTAAAGGATAACCGGTTGATTACTGGTTATAAACCCGGACAGGCAGAATAGTTGGACTGTGTGAGTGACGTCACAAGGAAGTTATGGTGAGGGTGTGCTCAAATCTTGAAAAGGAGAGTCAGACGAAAATTTCCGTCCTTGTTTGGAGTTTATTAGCTGTAGCGCCTCTCCGGTGCTTAGCTGCTATGCCACCCGAAGGAAGCACGAGGGCTGGGATACTGCCTGGTCGCCCAAGCCTAGATAGGGGAAGTCGAGAGACAGAAGTTGGGTTCGAAACACAGACCTTCCGGTCAGTAAATTCGCGCTCTAACCACTTAAGCCGTCTCGCCCCGTCCTTGTAGAGACGAAAGTGAATGAGATAGGTCACTCTATCAGCTATTTACCTCGAGATCCCGCGGTCGTGGGAAAACAAATAATTAATTAGAAATGATTGCTCCAATACCATTTATCCTTACCAGATATTGATTCCCAAAGAGAATCTGATAAGCGGTGTTTCACATGCAAAGTACACAACAACGAAGTCAGGTGAGAAAAAGCCCTATCGCTAAGGTGCGTCAACCGCGATTCCTTGATACAACGTCCTAGTTGGCTGGCCATTTTAGATAAATTTCCATAAGACCAGGAGCACGAGTCAAGGAGGATGAAAGGCATACTCGTGCGCTCCTCAGACAATATTGTGCAGCCAGAAGAGTTTGGAAGTCCGTTAGCGGGTGCCCATCATAAAGCAGAGGGAAAATCCTCGGCTGTTATAGAGATACCGGTAAGACATCTATCGCGGTCCCAAACGTCGCAGTTGATTAAGTTTTTCAGTTATAAATCATATATCCTAGGATAGTTTCGATAACCAGAAATAGAAAGAGATATGGCTAAGCACAGTCGGTGGCATGATTGGCTATTTCGTACTGAATCAGCCCGGCTATTTGAAGGTGTGTGAAACTGGATAGCTGCGTACTGAGGCTGATAACTGTTGTAGGTTGAACCTGGTTGAACCATGCCTGTCAGTATCATCAAGCATTGACGGGTTCAGTCCCGAATTCACACCCAGGCAGGCGGCAGTATACTGGCAAGTGCTTGCAAACTTTGTTACCAGGCGACAGACTGTCTATTTTTTTAATCGTTATCCTCAGCACAGGGCGGAGCAAAGAGTTCCACAAAATATACATCCTAACCTATGAGGGTGAGTAGCTCAATGACTGCAGGAAAGTTATTTTTTCCTAAAACCATCTGCATGAGCTCAGCATTGCTAATTCTCACTGGACTTACCCAATGCTTCGTACATCCCAGTGGTAAGAAACCGACAGTACTCGTACATCTTACGCAGATAGAAACTTCTGATTCACAAAGCGGTATGAGCATCACCGCCGCAGTGTACACTCTGCCCTTGACAAAAAAACTGACGTCGCTTCGGTAACATCGGCATCGGACGTTCACAAAAGCTGCCCTGACCTTCCCGATTTGAGGCGATCTCGTCATCAGTTAGTTCATCAGGAATCATGCAACTTTCCACGTAAATAAATTTGTCTGTCACTTAGACTGGCTTGCCTGGAAGTGTTAGGCTCCCGTTTGAGTCCACCTAATCTTGTAGCAGCATTTTACATTTTGCAGACTTGAAGCGCACACCAAACGGTGCGGCGGAATGGCTTAAGTCGATCGAGGTGACTTATATCTTTGATGGATTTGAACCAAGGTGAGCAATACCGTTCGCGTACTCAAATGTGAGCGAACGCCTCGGGAGCATTTCCACCACAGAGGTTTCAATGACGGGTTTTCGGATACAGGGACTTAAGGGTACTTGGTTGTGGGTCTGTTCGCCGAGCGCAGAGAGGTGGCCAACCCTCGACTTAGCAGAGGAGTATGAAGGAGATCACGAAACGCTTGAATGTTGTCGGTGCGACTCGCCTTCCAGGATGGGGACCGCGTGATCCTCACTGTGTCTGGTTGGAGACACTACAAGATACGGCTGCCACCCGATGTCAGTGGCATTCTTGTTGTCAGTTTCTATTCAGATTGCCTGAGTGAGTGTCTGAAGGTATAGGCACCTCGGAATGAGGTGCCTTCCCCGTCCACCTTTACTCTTTTCTTTACAATAAGGCTTTCAAATAAGTCATGGTTGTACGGCAGTGAAGAATGGGTGTTGAACACTGATGTCATGCTGTCGATGATGATGATGATCGCCGAGCTTCGTAGCTGGCTTGCAACTGTTTCATCACGAGTCGAAGCGACATCGTCAGTTCGGGGTTCATTGGGTCTTTTGAAATCTTCCTGGTTTTGTCCGTTACTCATCGGCAAAAGGAATTACCTATGCGGTTTAGGTGATCTCTAGCATTTTTTTGTGGTTTTACCACGTTTTATACGTTTGTTGCCGCTGCACCTTTCAAACCACATATCAACTGATTCCGAATCATAGCGCAATTTCTCTACCTAACTCTTCATATTAAAAACATCTCCAAAAATATGAGAAAATTATGCACAATTGAAGTGAGAAAGCAGTAGACAATGTTTTTCATCAGGTCCCATGGATCGAAAAATTCAAGCACCTTTTGGCCACACTTAATACTTCTGCGGAAACGGGCATTCGGACGCGTATATTACTCAATATCTTCGAATGATACCTTCAGACTAACCTGATGCTTTACCAGTTACGAACGGTTCAAAATTTTCAACCTCCAGATCGCTAGAAACCGTTCTATCTAGTGATGGGCTGGAAACATCCTGCCGAGGAGCGGGTTTCGGACTGCTGACAGAATCATCTTCGTCACCCTGTCGAGCATGCTTTCCAAAAAAGCGCTGTTGAGAAATGTTGCGGGTATCCTTCAGTGTTAAAATATTTGTTTCACTTTCATTGCCTTCCTCAGATCGGACGGAAAATCCATCGGAATTTGTCCAACTTTCCTGTGCACCCCTCAGTGAATGTCGACGGAGTTTTTGGTTGTGAAGTCCGTGTCCAGTACCATTCGAAAAATTACTAGTCGCACTGTTTAGGCGTTGATTCCAAGCAGCAGGTCCATTGGAACTTGACTGGGGTAGGGAGTAGATGAGGGTAACCGTAGCACAGCCTCCAGCTTCAGTCAGATCGGCCGATAGCAACTGAAGAATATGAGAAATGAGTAGTCAAGTACGGGTAGGGAATCATTACGGCGGAAGAGCAGATTACGCGACTGGGGGAACAAATTCCAGCTAAAAGTGGTTGGAGGCCATGGAAGGATTGTTTGCAGTAAATTTGACAGAAAAGTGATAAACGGACCCAGTTTATCCACACTAGTTGAAATCCTTTAAATGAAAGGACCTACAGGTTTGAGCACAAGGAATCATCTTCAAACCCATGAGCATTACTGGCATTAGAATGCCAACTTTGCCCGCTACATTATTTCAGAAATCTCACATTAAAAATGCAAGACAATTGAAAAACGCTGAGCGTGGAATACAACAGGCTATGACGTAGCAATAAAATACTATACCTACTACTTACTATACTATGCTATACTTTGTAAGTCACAGTGAAGGTCTGGACAGAGTTACCAAAAAGGATACCAACAACCATGTTAAAATACAGGTTAGTTGATATTACCTCAAAATGAGGGCACACCCAAGGAACACGCAGATAATCGGTTGGACAAGCGATGAATAGCAAGAGACAATTATGAATACAATTACTTTGATTGTTTACGTCAGGGAAAAACCAATACTGCAACGAATGATAGGCGACCGACAAGCCTTTGGAGGGATAAAACCGCGTTTACGAAAATGCGTCACGCAAGCAGAGAGAAGCAAACACCAAAATTAGAGAATGGACGGGCATCGCATGCACACGGTAGGAACTGACGTACCTAAAAGCCACAAGAAAGATATAGATCGTTCCCAGACTCTCAAAACCCCAAATAAATGAACAGCTACATGGAAGAACTTACGGGATTTGGTAGTTTATCTGGTGAAGAGACTTGAGGAAAAAGTCACCTCTCATTACTAGTTGCTTTATGAAGTAAGCAAAAGAACAGAAAGTACGGGGTTCAATTCAGATCAGTATGATGAGAAACGGCACCTGTGGAAGAACAACACATTAGGGCAGTGAGTCCAGGTATTCTTTTTTACCTTTACCTCTCTTTTGTCTTCTTCTTATTTCACACAGACGGAACATGGAAGATTCAGCCCAGCCACCAGTGCCTGTGGGGCCACCAAGGGTGCTCACTCACACAAATATCGAGTACATGGATGACATAGCTCTTTTTGGAAATGATATCATGGTAATAAAAACAATACCAAATAATGCCACCCCATATCTGCAAACTGCAGAGTAATGCTTCAAGAATGGATGGGATAAAACCTCGAACATCAGGCTTGCGGGTGACCCGATATAGATAGTAGGCAGCTGAATTAGTCCCGGTAGTCTAGTCAAAGCTGATATTTCCATCCGGATTGGGAAGGCCAGAGCAGCCTTCGTGCGTGAACTTCACCTGTGGCGTAGGTGTGAAATCAGCTTATCCGTTAAGGGTTGAGATTACAATGCTGCGGTGCGATCCGTCTTGTTATAAGGGTCATGAACCTGGCCGCTGCGCGACGAGGACATCAAAAGGCATTCAGTGTTTGACCACTGATGTCTTTGAAGCACTATTTGAGTCTGGTGGGAACATCGGATGAATAATGCTGCAGCAGTTCGCAAGGTTCTCGAAAGAAATAGCCTGCCCAAAATAGATGAGCTGACCACACTTCACAGGTCACACTGACTTGGTCACATGCTCCGTAGGTCAGTCGACCGACTTACTCGAGCAGCCTTTTTTGCACAACCACGCGAAGGGAAGAAGCCACCACTGTACCGAGCACGTGCTTTTACAGCTGACGATGATGACACTGACAAGGAAAGAGGTCCTGATATTTGATAATGAAGGGTAGTTATATTAACATAAATTACAACTCCTCGGTCTTCAGCTGAACGTGCGCCTTGCACATTAGACTACTACTAAAATTCGATTTCTTTCTTTTTGATTGTCACCACCATCGACAGCATAACATCAGTGTTCAACCCTAATGCTTTGCTGTAGTAAATTTCACACTTTTTGACTGTCAGCTTTTATGATCGATGAACTCAGCATAACAAAGTAAATGGTCCAGAAAATGACTTCGAGAACTTCTGAGAATCCGAAGATCCACATACACCCGAAATATTATCCCCGTCGCGCTGTGGAATCTACCTCAAGAGCGATTTGTCAAAAACCACCACCTGCTGCACACCCTGATCGGGGATGACGGGGAGCGGATTCATGTTCGATTGCCGTTCGCTTCGGTTAAAAACTACTGGCATACACGTTTTCCTCCAGGAAACCAACCTGCCTTCCAGTTCGCCTAGTACAGTCTAAGGTGGTCGGTTTCCGTCAATACAAACAGCACACACTGTCACGTCAAGCTGTCACAAGATACTTGGTCAATGCAGATAGGGTAAAAGCACACCAGCATTTGTGTGTTCACTACGGCTGACAAACGGCGATGGTGGTTGCTATGGCTGAGCGTCTCATAAACACAGCATTGTCATGGTCACAACGAGCAAAATATTCCACAGCATTTCGACTGGTTTCGACGAAAATGCGATCCACACACTCTCTGTAGAGGAAAGTTAGCAAAAATTCATCAAGTTGGTGGACCTATATTGCTTTCCAGCTGAGTGGTATACCAACAAGGAAGGTCGGCTGGGGGTAGGAATAGGGGATTAACTGATAAGGGAAAACATTTCATCGCCACCTCGAAAGGAACATTTGACTTGAATCAGTATGGGACTCCGAATGGATTGCAATTTAGTTACTCGGAGTGCACGAACTAGATGTTTAAAGTAGCCGGCCACAAATCAGCAATGTAGATACTCTGATTAAATAGGCGGACACCATTGGTTTTGGCAGGACTAGCGGGTACTTATTCGAACATCACATCATTACACCTTGTCTGAAACAAACCGAGTGTGTACTGATATTTTGTTCACATTAAGGTGTCAAATGCCTACTAACAATTTGTCACGAGGACCGTTCATTCTCTTAAGTTTGAACTGACGGTATGATCATGTTGAGGCTAGATTTCTTGAAATTCACAGACTGTTTTACACAAATGTGCTGAATGAAATTTGCCAGTCTAATTATCAGCGATTTCACAGCCGTGCACCTGTTGTCTTCCACATATGACGTAAAAGAATGCTTTCGAATGACATATATTTCGGAAAAATAGTTTTTCCGATGGATATTCCAATAAAAAATACGGCTCTCGCCCTCCGACATTGAATAATCTGCCGGTATCACTCTACGTGGAGCTGACCGTTTAGAAAGGCAAGCTATTTTGACTAAGTGATTCTGGTGCACTTTACACTGGCACAGCGCACAAGTTCCAACGGACAGGCGAAAGGCAAAATCACCTCCGCAGTAAGCAAGAGCAGGATAGCATTGGTTAAATTCCGGCATTTGTTGCGTTAACACGACATCAGGTTGGCTGTCAAGGACAGGATGTACAATGTCGCGGTGTGACCTATCCTACTTTGAGGGTCAGAGACGTGTCCGCTACATGTAGATCATCCAGGAAACTACGGCTCACTATTTGTCTCCGAAACACTGTATGAGTCTGGCGGGAACACCAGTTCGGTGATACTGAGACACGCTTCATGGTTTTCAGGAAAAAACCCTCTCTCTCCCCCGACAGGTTAACTGAGCATGGGTTACGTTGGTCGGGTCACTTAGTATGACAGGATCGCTTGATTCATAGAGATCTCTTCATTCCGTCACATCCCGAGATGAAACAACCATGAGACGACCAGTTCATGACTTCGTAACAAATTACGAAAGCCCCAAGCCAGACGACTTAGTCGTGTTCGCAACTGATGACCCACCAGTTAGTGACACCGACATATACGTCTCAATCATGCAGCCCATGGCGGTCCTACATCAGGACTTTCTCAGATCACGATTTATTATACAAAAAGGCGATTTGGCATCAACGGTCCATCGCATCGAATGTTAGAGTAACTTTATCATCACATATATCCTTGGTGAATGAAACGGTAGCTGCTCGAATCATCCCGGATTCATACAGGGCTTATGAATGAACTTCATTTCAGTGGGACAACGGTAACCGCCTACCAAGGGATGAGTTCGCGTAAAAGGTCAGTTTCGGTCCGCCCACTGATGGAGACAACCGTACATAATAGTTCGTCCAAAAACATGCTCACAATGACGAATGACAACAGTGGCTTTTGTCCTACGTTGTATTCCTGAATTAGTTGGATTACATGCGCTCTTCAGTTGCCTCCCTATAGAATCAAATTCGCGGACGTTACTGATGGATTTGATTTGAAAAAGAGAATATTAAAAAGTCACTCTTGGGAAAGAAATCAAGACATAGGGCGATCGAAATCGCGAAGAGGGAACGGTAATACGGGGATAGGGGAATGCATAGGCCTGCTTCCGATATCGAGTGAAAACACAGCAACTATACGTCACGTCGCAAACAAAAGTACAGGGTCTGTGGGCAACAAAATGAGCAAATGAACGTGAAATAAGCAGTATGAATGGAAACACACCTTTCCCATTCGAGGCTCTCCAATCGCCACACGAAATTCTGGATTATTGTTGGTGTACACCTTCAAGTGCGCAATAATGTGGTCCAGCTGCTTCCGCCAAAAGCCTAAACGTAGAAATGAGTAATAAAGGTTGAACTTTACAAAAAGTTAAACACCGTTGCACATAGAGGGGATTCCAGACCACGACAACTAAGGCACATATGTGAAAAAACGAATCAGGTAGAATTTGGGTGGAAATGTATTACAAGAGGTAAATGAGATAAGTTAGGATAAGTAGGACCTGAACCACCACCGAATGACCTATATCTGTTTACGACAAGTGAAGAATGTAACCAAAACGAACTAAAAGCGAGGATAACGCGGGAAACCTACCTCGTCCTGGACTGATAGCTTTTAAAAGTGGCGTGTGTTCACGAGGTTGGGTAGCAGCAGGCTGCGGTTGTACCAACATTTCCTTGCGCCGAAGATCTGCTGAGCTTGGAAAGAACAATCCAACGGTTTGTGTGCCTACGTTTGACACAACAGTGCGCCTAGGTTTGTTCGACACCGGTTGGTTAGAATCGTTCGACAGAAAAGGCTCAGCTGATGGGGGCAAATGGCAAGGAAGTAACGGGAATAAAACAACTAAAGACACACGGTCCAGGTGACCGACTGAAGAAAAACGAGGTTAAACCACATACAACTACACAAAACAAGCAAACCGCACAGGTAGAATAGACATTTCACTTAGCTTGGTTAAACATATATTAGGGTTGTATTCTTCAAAAGGCCATTGAGTGTCACAGCAATTTCGTAGCGACAAGCAAATGCTAGTGAGTAGGACCAGGGTATCATTCTAGGGTACAACTTAGGCACCAACGTGCTAGTGCCTATCAAGTCTGAATACCATGTTGTTTTACCGGTCGGAAATTGCAGTTCGGTGTGCTAACCACACTCCGTAGAGGAGAAATCGTACTTCCTTAGCGAATGGAGACCAACGGATGAGTAGAAACAAAATGAACAAAAATAAGTAACTTTGGAATGGGAGGGACATGGAAGTATACTAGTAACTTCACTTCATCTCAGATCTGTAGCAAGACAAACATGCCAAAAACGAACGCTCACTGCGTGATCTCCACATCGGACCCCTTGTGGGAAGTTCTAAGTAGGATCCACAACGCGAACAAAACGATGCATCCAGTGTCAGCTTGTTTCCACATGTGACACACTGACCGGCAGAGATAGGTACCACACTGTCATGTGATTGTACACCATCACCGATTGGAGGATATCCGTGTTTGATAGAGGCAACACCCGATAGGTATTTTTCTTTGGGAAAACCGGAAGTGCCAGACCAATGGGGAGAAAATCCTTTTTCCACGTGCCGTGGGTGTGAAGTCTGCAACAGCCCAACTGTTTCCAATCCACAGCGATCACAGAAACGTGCATCAGGATTGTTTTTACGTTGACAATGGGGGCAACGCAGAAAGTTGGCGCCATTTTCGGGACGCATAGAGTTCAAGCCATCGGAGAGCACAGAAGTGATAAGAGTAGGTGAACGAGATGGATGAGTTTGACGCGAGGAGTACACGAGATTCTGTCTGCCTGAATCCACACGAGCTTCACAAGTGAGGCAGCTGGTGACATTGCATGGATTCAGTGTTCCACATACGGTACAAAGTCGGTATTCTTCTGCCTGCAGAAGGGAAGTTGGAGAGGTTCTATCAGCTAGCAGTGGCTCAAACAGGTCAGTACGAGAATCGTGTGTTCATCAGTATTATAAAAAAGCGTCATTCATACGAAAAGATTGTATCTTTTCACAAATGCCCGGCTTGCTTCATGGTTTACAGGGAATCAGTGAATACAAACTTTTCGCCCGTGACCATCAGTACGGTCCAAATTAGGATACTTATACTATCCTGGTTCCTTCTCGTCCGTTGTGATCTGCGTGCATCGTGAAGGCCTCAGTGTATCACACTGCAAAACCGATAATACAACGACGATAACATATTATACTGATGATAATAATAGCTGATATGGCATACAGCGTCTATGTTAGCACAAAGCTAAAAAGCTATATGGGGCATCTGGAAATCAGTGTAAGATTTTGGTTTAGCTTTAGCTACGTCAAAACGTAGCAGTGCATAAAAGCCTAGACAAATGTCAGCTATTGGTGGTGCTCCTACAAGGCTCCAGGTACGCAAAGGTGGAAGTGCTCCTACCTCCAGGTACGCAAAGGTGGAAACGTGCGTATACACACCAGCAAACGTGTTTAGATTGCATTATGATCTTGTTTGTAATGAATGCATGTTCGTCTGTGTCAAATGGTACATGAACTAAACTGCATGGGTCGCCTGTGAATGAGACAGTATCGACAAGCAATAAGACAAAGTGATGTTCTAACAGTCTCAGAAAGGTCGGCTGTCACCAGGCCTTCAGCAACCCAAGTTGCAAAGTGAGTTCAGCCCCAAAGCAGATAGATAACCAATCACCCAGATCTCATCAAGTCAGCGTATTCAATTGGTGTTGTATGTCGGATAAAAGTTCAAAGTGAACAACCGAACTAACTCAGATCAATGATTGTCAATCACAATGGTTACAAGAAACCCTGTTTAGCATATGGAGTCGTGTCATTTCCTTCTTCTAGGTTATCTGACTTGAGGCTTTCTTTTCGATAGGAAAACAAAATCGACAAGTATTCACATTTCGTTGCAAAACGAACGACACGTGTTTCGAAGGCTGGAGCGAGCTCACAAGCAGTACTGGAAAAGTATGGGTCTAGGAAACTGTAAACTCCATTCTCATTTGGAACATGGAAATTCCCCAACTAAACCCTCCCGTTTGAGAGTTGCTCGTGCGACTTGTTCAGATGAAACACTCATTACAAACAGGGATTTTCACAGTAGAGCTTCATCCAGATAGACCAGACTAGAAGAATCAATGTCAAGTGTTGTGTTATTTTGTCGTGTCGCGGAGAACAACCCGCTTCAGCAAAAAAGACGATTCACTGACCAGTTTCGGAGCCAAGGGAGGCAATCTCGGCGTCGAGAAAAGCTATAAAAAGCTATAAGTGGAACAGGGTTTATTGGGGAGAACATGTTCGTTTACTTACTCCTTCACTTTCTGGTGTTGGGTGCAAACGGTTTTCACAAACGGGACATGATGGAAAATTCAATGGAATGTTGGATCCACAGGCGGAACAGTGACCCAATCGAGTGCTGCCGGAATCCGAAGTGACCGGAGTTGGTAGGGGTGGTAGGGGGTGTCCACAATGCACACAAAAGTTCTGGGCTTGTGTTGCTAGGCGTGCAGTGAAACAGTGGGGACAACTGGAATCCAACAGGTGGGAAAAGAACCACAGTTAATCATCAGCAATGACCAGCCACGATTACCTTTTGGCCTTTGTTTGCACATCGTCGCTAATGGTAACCTTAACTGCAAGCGGAATAAAGTAATATAAACATGTAGGTACTCTGCTGCTGCTGTTGCAACATTGATATGTGGAAAATCGATCGTACAGTGGAATACAGGATTCAAGTGTACTACAAAGATACTGTTAAAAGTACACTAGCTCTATGCTATAGAGGACTCAAAAGGAGCAACAGGAAAAAGGTCGACCTGTTTGGAAAAGAACAACTGGATGTAATCCACAGTAACCATGTAACCAATGTGCTGTCAAATTGTCACGTCAGTCGTTAGCTTTTGAGCTTTCGAGAAAGACAGATGCATACTAAACACAAGCATACAAGTATGAGATACCTTGAAGGCACCAAGAGAGGTAAGTAAGCGGTAAGAAGGATCGCGTGGCGAATTATCATGATTTTGCGACTAACCAGTTTGTTAAGGCCACTCGGGCTTCTGAAAAGCTTAAAAGCTGGTGGGAAAACAAAGACAACATTATGAAACCCTGTATTCACCAGTTCGACGAACTATGGTGAGGTGGGGGTTCGGAACAAAGACACTTCTAAAACGTACCGAAGTACATCTGTAATTCGCTGTAGCCGGGCGAACTGAATGGATGGATCGGGAAGGCTAGCCACGGGTGGGCGTCTCGGAAGAGCAACATCGAATGGTCGTATCAGACCGTCACTGGATCGCAATCTTTTTGATGTCTATCAGAAAAAATCAAAAAGTGGGTAGTATCGTTACCCGAGGTAACGAAAAGGATACAACTCAGTGTGTCAGGTCGTGACAAAATCGCACGTGAAAGATTTGGTGTGCGGTTTACTCAACAAGATGTTCGAGTGTTAGTCTACTGATCATACTGAGTATCTTAAAATTCTGAGAACGAATTCAGCAAACTGTTCGAGCAGCTCGTTATCAACAAACCACGAGAATATTCATTCAGTGATAGCGCAGTGCAGTAGTTCACACTAGATCACCGTGCAACTGCACCGGTCGAAAGTCTCTGCATCAATTATTGGATGAAGAACAATCGGATAACGATCCGTAACATGTGTTATGGCTGCGTTGGCCCATCCTTGTCTGGTCAAAATATACCAGAGAACGGAACGAAGTGAAAGTAGTATAAAGCAAGCGATTCATTCCATATANTATATATATATATATAGGCGACTGCATTTTACTGCATACTACAAGCTACCAGGTTCACTGCCTAATTACCATACCAGCTGAATAAAACATGAAAGCCGAGATATTATCGGGTTGCCCAGGGCTAGACAAGAGCAGTTGAGGTGCTGAGGTTGTGTTTGAACTGCAGAGCTTTCGGTCAGTGGGTTCGCGCCTTAACCAGTAAGCTACCTCGAGTTCTTGTGTAAGATATGCTAGCAATAACAAAAGTGGCCACAATTTTGTCGGCATTATCTAGTAGATTAATCCTCAGACGGCTAAGCAACGCCAACTTCATGAGTTATACAATCTCTGTACCGTCTTTCGATAACTTAAGTTTTGTTCTGTGCGGTCAGAAAGAATTCACGAGCACAATTCCCTTCTTCTCAAAAATGTCCTGCTTCAGAGTTGGGGAATTCGTACGTGCCCGGGTGTGTTCCCAATGACCAACTGTGGTAAATCGTTTGTGAAACGAGCGGATTGTTGCCAAAGGCATGGGTCATAAAAAATTACAAGTGAAAAGATGGGAGGTATCGTGCAAAACTCACCCCTAGCCCTTTGGAATCTGCCGACCCTGAGATTTCGACGTCCCCCTCGTCAAAATCTGCAAACAGTTGAAAAAAAGCACGACGAAAGTTAGATCATAGTGACCAGATCGACACCGAGTCTGTAAGGGCGAACGAACAAAACTTTTCTTCAGAGCTCACCCTTGACCTGAGGAAGAGTGCAAGTTATCGTAGTCGGTTTGGCACTCTGAGCCTTTTTAACAACTGCAAGGAAGAGTTTCAATCGATACTAATAAAAATATGCTTAGTTCAAAGGATGAAAAATAAAAGTTAATGTATAGGAATCGCGGGAATCGCATGTATATACCTTTAGGTTCCGTAGATTTTCCAGATCGTGTCTTGGAAGATTCGACATCATGAACGGGAGGTTTTCGAACACGGTCGCGTGAAGGAGCACGCTTCAATCCATCTGACTACAAGAAGAGAGGAGAGCAGGATGAAGTAGTGACCTAACAACGCAGAAAAACGTATGGCTTGGTGTGCGGCATCGATTCTCAAAACAGTGAACAGGTAGATTTTCAAATACAGACTGTATGCAGGTGAAACGTAATCAGTCCTAAAGACTATTGAAAAATGTGGACAACTGCGAATCAGGCATCGAAATAATTATTCACGAGAAGGCCACGACGGGCATCACACACTGAACTCGCAAGAAGTAAAAGATATCTGGTTGGATAAAAGACTTGTGAGAACTGATTACATCATACTTAGAACACACTCTTGTTGAACGGGGGCTGTGAGAGACTGAAATAGGTTCCCGTATATTGCGGAATCCGGCCGTCTACAAATAGCTATCGACAGAAACTTAGGTGCGATTTTTGAGGTACACGCAAAACCGATATTCCAAGCACCCCCAGTTTCTTTCCAACCACCCTAAGGCCTTGCATTATCACATGCATAGGCTATTTGGAAAGTGTTCAACAAAGTACGAGACCATGCAAACCGTAATTAATTGAGATAGAACGAAATGACGATGCCTTTTAGCAGGCAGTTCTAACGGAGGAGAACGAGCTCGCGCAACTTTACAATGTTACCTATTTAATCAACAGGTGAGGAGGATTCAGTGCATACTCTGGATTGTTTCCGCTATCCACATCGCCAAGGTGCACTTAATATGGTCCGAGTACACTAGAGCAACTTTATTGTTCAAACAACACAGGTCCCTAGAAGCACCCGTGCAGAAATCCATTGCACACCTTACCCAAGCACTATGGGAGGAAAAAGATACCAGGACTGGCAGAATGGTACTCCTGAAAGCCACAAATGTTGGGAAAATGCGGAGTATGGCTGCTCTATTCGGTAACGCCCGCTCGTTGTTGGAAGGGACAACACCCGTCAAAATTTCTGAATCGAATGCAAATCAGGAATAAGAGAGTGAGGTACTCTGCGAAGGCTCGCTTCATATTGGTCTTCGTGACGAAATTGATCACAGAGGACAAATCACCTGTCTGGACCTGCTCAGGCTTTCACGATGTTGTTGCGCAGATGCAACTCAAAATTGCTGACCTTGTCTAAAGCCATGTTGGTGAACACACAGCAACTCAAACTGTGTGTACAAAACCTATTGATTCAAGCTGTTAGACTACGCTGGAACTGAACCCCCAACCATAACCTTCCTCGGATAAATGCACCATTCAACGCAGTTAACTCATTGCTATTACACCCATTAACAATGAATATTGAAAGTTTTAGGTCTGCCACTGGTCGAAATACCTTGAAATGCGAACAACTCACAACTCATATCTTCGGACGGTTCTGAAGAAACGGATCGAGGTCTGTGTTGACCGACAGGTCATATTCCACACAAAATTTCATGCAAAACCGTCAGTTCCTAAATTGTCTCGCGATAAATCAACTGCCTGATCATGCAATGCGGATCCCGATCCCTACGCAAATACCGCTCGGTACTAAATGCAACCATGTACATTTCCCCAAGTAACTGAGCTAACTGAATTTACTCGTTCCACAAAACTGACTGCCAATCTGAGTTGCCCTTTGTATCACGGTGGGTATCTGAATAGGTTTGAGTATTTCTCCCTGAACCTCCTTTACACTGGGGAATATTGTACAGCTCCCGCAGGTTCCCTGTTGGAAGTAACTATGATCTCTTCGATAAACACAAGCACACAGTCTTGGGGTTTCTACAAAGCTCTACTCAAAGCCAAACCAACGTATCATCACTCGATCAGTGTCATTAATCCTAAGATGAAGACGCTGCACATCCGATAACATCAGCTCACAAAGACAAAACATTCCTTTCACATATCTCAGTCTTGTCGAATCCTGGCGTGTCAATACGTTGCGATCATGTGACGAACTATTTCGACCTCTGTTGATATGATGAAACCCAGGCGAAATATTTTCTTACCTTACTGAAGCTGCTTCAGACAAATAAGGGGGCACTTAAGATTGGACGACGTCCGGAGGAAATGTTCCAGCCGGAATCAAACAAAGTCCTTGGACCTGATCTCGTGTCACTACTGCTGCTTAGATAAGAGACGAACTTCCATGAATCCACTAGAGTCCCGCTCCATCAGGAATCTACTGGCGGGAAAATGCGATTTCTGGAGGAGCGTAACGTCTGTACACCTTCAATATCGTAACAATCTGAAAGTACGGTATTTGTGAGACCAAGTTCTAGTCAAATAGCTAACGAAATACAATAGTTTTTCACTCTACGTTGGATGCTGTTGCATATCTCGAAAGATGTCAGTAAAAGTGCAGTGGATCGACCAGAATTACTTCATCAAGTTAGAATCTAGTACGTGTGAAATTCGCATCCAAATCACTCTGAGATCTAGTCCGAGGATGGGACGATTCAATACATGTAGATTATATAAAAGAGAGTGAGCTCCAGGCTCACCCATGGCCAGTGACACTGGATTTGCTTTCGACAGGACTCTCTACACTGGAGAATGAGTTCGGCTGACCCGAAGGCTTTTCTCTCCAAAGAGTAAGGATTACACCTATAACTGTGAGGTATGACGGGATACCGAACGTGGGTCCTTGAGGTTTGGGTCTGATGAGTATTTTGACACAAACGAGCACTGTGGTGGCGTATTAGTATACAACGCTACGTTACGCTGTACCAATGTGCTCCACTGCATTGCACCCTACTCTATTCTATTCTACTCCACTGAAGCCCGTGTAACGCTTGAGAGTATGACACGAGAACAGAAATGTGCGGCACCGCACGCAATGAGTCGATAGTAGTTTTATGGTTTCTTCATTAGTCTACGGTAGCACAAGTTGGTTCTTAGACATGTCAAGTACCTTATTGGATAATCCTATCGACTCACTTACTGAGTGGCTTTTGCGGTGCGATTCGATAGCTTTCAGGTCTTCGAGGAAACCATAGTCGTCAGGCAGGGGCGTATTTCCGTCGCCTTCGACAACGCTTGCCTTAACCACATCGAACCTCTTTGTGACAATGTTGCTTTCACTTCCGGTGTCTCTGTAAATGAAGATTAGGAGATGAGATATCACCAACCCATTGAATGTTAGCAGTACGTTTTGGTGACTTGGGAAAGAAATGTCAGAATAACAGTGACGAACAATTCACATTCCTTTTTCTTTCACAGTGATCCTTCCAATATGAAAGAACTACATGAGCCAACCCAATCGAGTGACTATCTTTCTTAATTGAGGGAGAAATGTACGTACGAATCCGTGGCAGTCACTTTCACCGAACTACACTAGAATGCATCACCGTCATTGAGTAGCGCACTTTACTCATTCTAAATTCCCGTAAAAAATACATAAGTAGCTGTTGTTCATCTATTCACCAAGCTTAACAACTAGAAGGCAAACGTTTTGTCACCATTCGGGGGGAAATCGTCAGTGTGCGGTTGGATGGGCACCTAATCTCCCTCTCTGCTTGCGGTTATATAGCGTCCAAAGAGTACCTTATACCTCTTGTTTGAAAATCACATTACGCGAACAGAAGTGAGAACGGTCGTTCATTTCGGCTAACACATTCGTACCGTTTATCTTGCGCAGTGCCTATCAAAATCATTTTTAATGGACTGTGAGCTTATGTTTGCCCTGCTGAATCTATTCTTCTCTTTCATTTTGATGGAACACTCCTCGATGTATTCGTGGGTGTGTAAATCAGCTGTACGCGGTTTCACAGCAGTCTCGTGGTTGTTTCAGAATTATCATTGGTGGGCGGAATTCTAGTGCTTTTGCCTTGTCTTCAAGGTAATGAGTTAACTGAGTTACATTTTCTCAGAGATATCTAAGTGAAACTTTTCGGGCAACTATTTTCATGTGGAAGACTTTGAATACACATCTCTGTTCTTCGATTTCAGTGAGGGCTGCATGTCCCTCCGTGGCAGTTTGAATGGTTGCTGTGATAGTTTAGAAGTTGGTCTGTGTGCGTCGGCTTCCTGTACACCTCCTCTTGCATTTGTCCATTTGGTACCTGAGTAACTCTACCCTAAAAACACCAGTTCTTATCCTTTTCTTCTGTCACAGGTGGTTGGTTTCATCGGTGACACCATTTATCGACTGGGCTGCACATTCAACCCGACGGCTCGTTGGAGATATTTCCTTGAGCGGAAACCGAGCTTGGCGAACTGATCAACGGTCAACTAGTCAACAAATAACGCAATTGAGCTACCAATATCCCGACAAACTGCCAAAAGTCAACAGTCAATTCGCATACTCACCGAAGAACGTTTTTCTTACTCAGCCCGGGAATCAGTGTTCACTATACGAACCGATGAACTCGTAAGTTTTGACAAAAATTCCGAATAATGCCCCGATATCTCAGACATCAGCTCAACCGAGCCTCGCAACAGCATTTGCGCTACACACATTCGGTTGAATGTCAATAAAACAGATACAATCTATGCTCTTTTGGCTATCCCTTCATCATAAGCTAAGTACGCAAATGGATATTCAGTTAAATATAGGAAAGGGCGAAAGGAGATGATTGACTGGTATCTAGGGACTACGCCAGGATTGGTCTGTCAGCGGACCCTGACAGACTTTTGCGTTTTGCCTATATAGCAAGCAAATGTACTCACGGCAAGAACGCAATCGCCCGGACAATCTGTGTTCCAGCCGGAAGAGTAAATGGAGTGCGGAATTTGTAAGTTCCAGTCTTCAGCAACTCTCTATCAGTCTTCTGTATCGTTGGTTTGTTGCCATTGATTGTGAAATAAATATCCACATTTGGAGTTTCCGACATAATTTCCAAACGAGTGTTTGTATCAATGTGTGACTTCGGAACACCCGGAACTGGTGGGCGGAGAGGTATTATCAGCGGCGCACGCACGGCTCCGGCAGACATTGCTCCGGTTCCGGGATGGACAAAAGCTATAAAAGAATCCAAGGATGATGCGGATAGAAGCCAACGTACGTGGCTAAAAGGTGACGCTCTACAAAAATATTTTATTGCACAAAATAATGTACAAGTCAAGCGCGATGGGGAGGTCACCGAACACTACTGTAATTATTAGAGCCAATGTAAGGCTTGACAATCAGAGGTCCATGCTTCACAACATATCCAGCACCAGTCAGTAGAGCAAACTGAACAGTGCATATGATTACAACCGCCAGATTTTTCTGTTGGAGATTTACATTTTGGACAAGGTCGACAGGTTTCCACTAGTATGTTACGTGCAGCCGCTCCAGTCGATGAGCCAGGTAATGCATGCCACGCGGGCACAAATCGCAGCACTTCAGGAAGGCGTAGTGGCAGACGCGTTGAGTGAGTGGTTTCGCAGTGACAGGTAGGAGATTCATTAGGAGCTCCTGTATAAAACCAGTTACACAATGCACAAAAGAGACTGCCACAACCAGCGGGTGTGCGACAGGTGTATAATCTGGGCCTTGATTCTTGGCTGGCACACGTTCGCCCAACAACTGGGGGGTCGACTGACGTCTCCCAGATCTGTCCACAATGAGGACACACTACGGAATCGTTGGCACAAATGTACCTGGATGCCGAGAAATCTTTGTACCGTGAATAGAACTCAGGTCCCAAAATGCGAAAATGATGTGGATCAGTTATGAATGCATTTCGACAACCCGCGGGACACCCCAGAGTAAAACCAAACTCTGTGACTAACTGAAACAGTCCACTCTCCAAGTACTCCTGTGCATACGCTTTAAAACAATCAATGCACAAAGCGTGATTCTGCACTTCACAAAAACGCACCAAGATATCTCGGTCCTCATTGAAACAGGCAACGCAAGGTACTAATTCCAGGTTGCGTCTGATTTGGTCGAGCAATACCACGGGTTCGTGGGAAGGCATTTTCAAACATAGAAACTTCACACGTCCCCGAGTTGAGGGACACATATTATCGCAGCATTCTCCTGTGGCGTTGGATCGATTTTCTGAAATGGACGTGGCCCTAAACTGTGGCTTTCCACAAGTTTCACAGATGAAAGATAACAAAGCCGGAGTAACAGAATCACATGAATAACAATAGATGAAGAACCGGTTTTTTATTTCACGCCTGACAAGTTCCAGGTCAACCTCGTTGCCATCATTCACCTGGTATTGCATGAATCTATCATCTTCTTCTAAGCGGCGATGGTTGAACAACAGGTCGTACTCATCGAACCTTAGTTGCAACATTTGACACGCACGTTGCTTCACAAATAGGACGTTCCATCCAGGGTCGATGTCTAGGCTGAGTTCAGAGTCACCGTGAGCAATCCGTACAAGCATTAAACTGGTCTCCGTGTTTAATTAATCGAAGTCAAACCATGTGCCTCGATATGTCACCTGTAGCATAAAGCGAAGAAATTGTTAAGTGTTAAGTTAAGCGAATCGACTGTGGCAACCAAGATTGCACAGAGGTACAGAGATGCATAGGAACCAAACGGAGAGGTTTGGCTGCATTTTAGGTAATGATGGAGGTTGTGATGGGAGCACTGAAGTCAGGTCCTAGTAATCTTAACCGTTAAGATATACTTGCGATTAACTGCTATTGAGGAGAAATGCAAAACATAACGAAGTATGAGCGGAGCGAAACGCGGATGCTGGTGAAAGCTAAAGATAATAAACAACCGTGTACAAAAGTCAAACACCCACCGTGTTCGCCTTCAATGGCAACGAGCTACGGTTTCTCGGAAGTACTAAGTGGCCAACTAGAATATCAAAAATGATAGTGATGGGTGCGATGGGAGACAGCTTGGTAATATCGAAATGCGGTACGAACCCTATGGAGGTAACCAGTAACCATGTTACGATGCGGACTGAACTTGAATGTGCAAGTGGTGAAGAAACAAAAGAGGACAAAAGTCCAATCGAAAGAAGCAAACGAGTTAGATCACTCCCGACATCCGAGGTTTTTGACGGTTTCGCTCTGCAGTGCCTCGCCCTTAAATCTGCCACCGAGTGTGCAACGGACAGAAGTGCACCCTTGAAAAAACCCGAGCGATGCTGAAAACGTCACCTGTACACAGTTCCGTGTTGGTCAGTGATATAGACCTTCTGTGTTACAGAAATCCCAGCAGGTGACATGCCCAGCGTTGGCTCAGTTATCATGGTCATCATCATCATCATTGACAGCATGACATCAGTGTTCAACACCAATGCTTCACTGCCGTACAACCATGACTTATTTGAAAGCCTTATTGTGAAGAAAAGAATGAAGGTGGATGGAAGAGGGACTTAATGCCAGCTTGACACAATCATTCCGAAG
>NW_008751912.1:267059-271390 GCF_000715545.1 Opisthorchis viverrini
AAGGTCCAGTCTCTTCGTGACGGAGTTATCATGGTAACAAATATGCGAGCTCGATGTTCTCGAGGAAACTTAGAAACACCGCTTTGAAGCATCATTACGCTAAGTTTATTCGATTACCAAAGTGGCGATACATGACTTCGGGGGCACGGATTCTTGGTTTCGGTTCACGGTGTACTGATGTCTCCCAATCACCCAATGGAATGGTTGTGCCGTAATGGTCTAGGTGACAACTTCGGATCTTATGGTTATGCTGTTGTTCAACTATCCGTGTCCACTAAGCTATCTCTTTGGGGGTAGTATCATTCACGATAGTGATGACCTATTTCAGATTCTCCATAATTAATCAACGAGCCCCTGTCATCTATGCCACTACCTAGTAATTGGGTAGACCCACAAGGGGCGATCTCAACGACGAGCTAGAAGTGGTCAAGTGACCGAGACGTTCTGGTGATTACCAATGGCTGAAGCACGAGGACTTATGTCCAAAGCGTCACCACTTGCACGATTTTGGACAGGTTTTGGCAACCGACTGATGAACTTTGCCACCTTTAACGAGTTCATGGTATCAAAAATATATCCCGAACCTCATGGGCTATTTCTTCACCTGGTAGTTGGTTCACGAAATTGGATTATATACTACAGGCAAACATGCGATTCGTATGTGGGCCTTGGAACGAAGCAGAAATGGGGAATAAATACAGTTTAGACGCATCTTTGTTGACAGAAGATTCAAATATGACCTTAACACCCGGTATAAGCCACGAACTACGAAATGGATGAGCGTGGTCTATCTTGAAGTCAATTATTAATAGCAATAATAATCATAAGCTGCAAAGCCTTTTCGGTATGTATCTATCGTGAGACTCGCGAAGAAGTCAGAGAAACGTGTCCACTGGCCGAATATTATAAACTAGCTGACAGGTTGCTGCCAAATCATCCAGCTCAACCTGTCCCGAACTACCACAAAGCTGCATTTAACTTTGTGGACCATCAGGCACTGTGACAGTGCCAGTGGAGCAAAGGGGTTCCCCACAAATTCTTGACCTCTCTTAAGGCACTGTACGCCAAATCCAGCGAACGTGTGAAGATCTACAATGAGCATTGACCGAAGCTCACTAGGTAGCTCAGTGGTTAGAGCGTCAATTTAATGACCGGAAGGTTCGAACCCGACCTCTGCTTCAAGATTTGGGCAACCTGGCAGTATCCCGGTCCCCATGCTTCGTTCGGTTAGCATGACAGCTAGGAGCCGAAAGGGTGCTACAGCTATATGATTTTTTCCATCACATCAAGCGGTCTCAGGCAAGGTTGTCCTCTTCCACCTTTCTTCTTCAACTTCGTCATTGATACGATAAGTTACTACCCGCCTATAATGCCTGCGGGATCGAAATGCTCCCAGGGCATTCGCCCACAGTCATTGAGTGTGCAGACGAAACAGTTTTTTTTGAATTTGACATTGTGGTGATGCAAACAGTGTTGAATAAGCTAAATAATTCTGCCTCATGGTTCGGCATGCGCTTCAAATCTGTAAGGTGTAAAGTGCTGCTGCAAGGCTGGGTGGGCGCGAACGTCATGTTTGCGGATGAGCCGATTGAGATAGTAGGCAAGTTTGCCTTTCTGGGTAGTTGTATCAGTCCGGGTGATCTCGCAAATGATATTCTCATCCTGATTGTAGAGAGCAGAATAGCTTTTGCGAACCTGTACCACCTGTAAAGTAGGCGTGATATCAACTTACCTGTCAAGGGTGGAGTTTACAATGATGTGGTGCGGTCCATATTACTACACGGGTCAGACATCTGGCCGCTGTGCGCCGAGGACGTCAAAAGACTTTCAATGTTTGACCATCGATGTCTTGTCTTCGTTGGTCGAGTCCGGTGAGGCACCGGATCAGTACGTCGGACGGTTTTCGGAAAGGTAACTCGCCCACGATAGATGAATTCATCACATTCCATAAGCTGCGCTGGTTTGGCCACATGCTTCGCATGCCAGTCGACCGACTCATCTGAAGGGTTCTTTTCGCACAACCACATGAAGAGTGGAAATGGGTCAGAGCAGGTCAAACAATGACTTGGCAGCGAATTATGGAAGCCATTACCAGCAAACTCAGTTGCGCTGATCATTGTCGTCTCCCTGGACAGGTACCCCGAAACGGGACACATAAATGGTTATAGAAACTGTCAGACACGGCCCTCATGCATCCGAGCTATTATCTTCAATGCATAGCTCTCCGCCCAATATCACGAATTAAAAGTCCACTGATAACCCTGGGTTTATGCATCGGCTACATCAGATACCGCCTAAAATGCGCAGCTATCCACCCCATCTCCTCAGATCATCGGTGAACGAAACAGTGGCGGCTAGAACTACTGTAAGGCAAGTACGCGTTTCTTACAGCTGTTACTGATGTTTATAAGGATGACCAGTCTCAAACAAGCATATCACGTCCAAACTGCTTTGGAACAAAAGCAGAGTAACCAAAAAAGCAGTGACAAAGATCGCTGGTAACGAACGCCAAAGAAATGGCCTCGGCAGAGCCCATTACTCAATGGCCCTTTCAATCGGTGGTTGTCCATCACGAACGAACATACCCTAAGGAACAAAAGGCTTCGGCTGGAGGTGGCATTCTGACGAAAATCTGCGACCCATTTTTGTTGTCAAAAATCAAACCGCTTGGAAGTATGGAACGTGTCGCTACACTTCACCCTACAACAAAAGGTGATGAAATGACACAAAAACCACCGGGATTACACTCAAAAGGTGTCAAAGCGTGCCATGAAGAGACTGGCCCCTACTGCGATGAGATGGTTTGTGAAGACTCTAGTTGTCCATCAGTCTCGGTTTGGGCATCCTGGCAGTAGCCCAGCTCACGTACAACCACAAACTGCACGCTTAAAAACAACTCCATGCCACATCAACTGTCGTGTGGTGTCATCAGCGCGGATGCCTTACCAGCTGCATATAACAGATAGAGTGAGCAAAAACAGACTACTACAAATGCCCCATACTTTCTCTTCCACATATTCGTTTTTCTTGACCTTATCCTGTTGCCAGCAACATTTCCGTACACTCGTCCTTCAAGGCTGGGAGATGCGTACGCCGCCCACTACCACTAGCCGAAAATTCTACGGTTAACCCGGCCGCCACCGCCGGAGAACAGTCGAAATCACCCTTCAAACTCAGGCACCCAGTCTATCTGGCAGTTCTAAACGTTCACACTCTGAAACTAGCTAGAAACCAGACTGCCCTTGCATGTATGCTGGATCCGCTTTCTATTGATATGTGCTATCCTGCGAGACGATGATTCGAGACCCAAGTATGGTTGTTGAACTGACCTCCCCATTAGTCCCTACTCACTTCTGATTGCGCACCTCTGATGATCCAGAATGCGCAGCAGCTGGTTCTGCTGTGGTTGGCATTGTTCTAAGCCACTGAGGTGAAGGGCCTCCGGTTGGATGACTGCCCTCTGATAGTCGCCCCTGTGCGGTTCGTTTGGCAAGGTTTGTGAGAGTATCCCGTCTGTCTGTCTATCTATCTATCTGTCCATTGTATCTGTTGTTGCATCAACGATACACCCAAAGGCGGCTTTTACGAAGCTTTGAGTGCTTTATTGTGGCAGGCTATGAACTCAGATATTGTCTTGGTTGCCGTAGGCATGAATTTTGAGTCGGTTGGGTGGTTATCTCGGACTGGAAGCGAGATAAACTGAAAATGGCAAACACCGGCTGCATTTATGCTATGAACACATACACTATTTATGTGTAATATTACCTCCTAAAACAACTGAAGCCATGTGGTACCATCAGATGTGAACCAACCTCCAAAATAGACAGAGCACATCGCCATTACCTACAGGTCGCATCGCTCGTTCTGGAACACCCATGTGGATCTGAATAACGTACGCCGCTTTTTCTCGTTGCACTTCTGCAAAACGCGCAAAATTAGTATACCTCTCTTGGCCATTAGGTGGTTCTCGGAATCCGGTGTGAACCAGACCTACAAGGACTACAACTGTAGTCCCTTTCGGACAACACATCCTCTGAGATTGATTCATATTTCAAGGTGCTGTCCGCAACCCTGCAGGATGCTTGGAACTCCGCTTGCGGGATGCTGCAACCGACTACGTCTAAGCACTGGATCTCCGGAAACACTCCAAAACTGTTCAAACATGTATTCATGGTCGAGAGTAATATAGCACTCGAGGATTGTTCAGCTGCGGAGCATCTGCGCGGATCGAGAAGCATAATCATAATCATCAAAGACAGCAACATCAGTGCTGGCACTGATGCTTCACTGCCGTACAACCATAAGGTTTGTCTAGTTATATATATATGTAT
>NW_008751912.1:274073-281355 GCF_000715545.1 Opisthorchis viverrini
AGTTCGATTACAGTACTTGCGTCCTGCGTCCTTGTTTCTGACAGACAACATACATCAATACAGAGGGAATCCAGCGTACGCGCAAGAGCCATCTGTTGATCTGCTCGCTTCAGTGTGCGAACATTGAAGGTGGCTAGGTAAACAGGCTTTCGGGGTTTGAAAACAGACTTCGAAGTGTTTAGAGTTGTAACTGAACTCAGACGTGCAGAAGCTGCAGCTGAGTGTGATGCAGGGCGAGCAACACGTTCAGTCCTAGAGCTGGGACCTGCGGAGATACTGGAGATAGTGCCAGGGCGCCCACAACTAGACAGGAGGACGATTAGGGTCCTCAACCAAAGCTTTTGGCTCAAAAACCTAACCCCAAGGCAGCGGCGTTCGGCTGGAAATGCAAGTACAGTTACATTTTTCACGGAACAGGTCGCCGTACGTGTTCCAACCCCCAACCTGGAGGGCCAGGAGACTGTGTTCGTCGGACCTCTACCCATGGACCAACCTGGTATGAGGGACTCTGTGAGCATCGTGCGGACACTCCCCAGTATAGCTCAATGGGTCGCCTAGGTACACAAACCGCCACACCACGGCAAGGTCCAGTCTCTTCGTGACGGAAGCAGTGTGGGAGCAAAGATAGAAGTTGTAGAGGAGAAACTGCGATACACATAACAGACCCGAAGTAACCTCCGATGGGCAAAAACTGATGAAAAAGACCTGAATCGTTAGGCTGAATATTTCTGGAGAAAATTCGAATGACCACGTGCAGTTTGCTCAGCCAGATTCCCGAACAGCAACGCTGCCCTGGGCAGGGTGCTTAAAATCCCCGATGGCTTCGGAAATAAGCTAATTTTCACCCCCTCAAAAAAATCGTTCAGCTGTAGCACCCTTTCGGCGCCTAGCTACCATGTCATACGAAGGAGGCACAATGGCTGGGATACTGCCAGGATGCCCAAGCGTAGACAGGGGAAGTCGAGAGGTAGAGGTCGGGTTCGGACCACGGACCTTCCGGTTGGTAAATTCGCGCTCTAACCACTTGGTCCATCTCGCCCTCCTCAAGCGCCACCAAACTGTGGTCGTAAGGAAGTCCCACCCGCTATGTCCAAAGATGGAGGTGAAAATCCCACTCAGTGCTTGTATAACGCATTCGCCTCTATCTGGGCGAGACAAACCACCATAACCAACTGAGGGCAGGTCGAGAGTCGTACTAGCGCCCAAAACGGGACCCCACAGTAAATATGGTAATCACTCAGGAATAAGTCTTACTCCGTTGTAACCGGAATCCGAGTTACTTATTTTAGGACGTCTACGATGGCGTGTGAAGACGAGACCAGAGGAAAAGCAAGATTCTGCCCAGGAAGAAGCTGTGTGGACCACACCTCCACACCCCGTCAAGTGCTAGAGCAATGGCATGGGTGTAGACGCCCTACAATCTCTCGATTTCAACAGTGCATCCGAAACTGTCGACCGGTTAGTTTTTTTCAACACGTTTGCGCAACAAGAAGTTCGTGACCGTAATGGACTGTTTGCAGCCACACAGGTATGGGCTTGTGAGAATGCATGGGGGCTCTCCAAAAACAGGCGGTGTTATCCGACAAGGGTGCCAACTATCTTTCTCGTTTGATTTGCCATTGATGAAGTGATGAGGTGAACACCAGAAGATGTCCAGTGTACAGATTGACCCAAAGGTGTAGTGCCACACTTTTTTTTCGCTTGTTTCTTTCAGGTTTACGAAAGCTGGCAAATGATAAACCCGACCCGGGATGCTTGGGCAAAAGCCCCGATCATTTGCATCGATCTGTGGTCCCCGAGGTGTTAGAGGCAGATTAAGAAGACCCAAACAGCATATCGATTGCAAAAGTTAAAGGGCAAGTGCAATAGACGAAAGCTGTCGGGCGGAATCCCACCCCTAAACAGATTGACCGCTCGCAGGTCGTAAGCCCACGTATAACCATGGTACAGCTAGCACTACTCAATACTAGACGGTACCATCACTGTAGTATACGGTGTCTGTCATTTTGATTGATTCCTATGTAAGTATTGGTGATGTACAACCTTGCTTACTGGGCTTTGGCTCATGAACTTTATTTCTGTTCTCCATCCACAGAAATTGTCGTGAACACCTGCTTTCGGAGAATCACTGTCCCCTGGTGTTTCCATAGCGTGGATATTACATCACCAATCTGCCTAACCCACATGCGATTGGCAACCTGTCAGTTCAGGTTGAGGGTGAGCACCGATTAGTCGACACAATAGCCAATCATGATTCAGCGCCCGCCGAAGGGCCGAATTTCGAGGATGTCGCCCTATATGACCGAGCCTTAACGCGTGTTGGATGCACAATGCTTTAAGCTGCAAAATCTTTGTGAGTAGAATAAAACTTTTTACTCCAAAATGTTGCATTTTGTTGCATATATGTTTACGTGGCGCTCAGTATTCGCACAATGAAATTGAATTTTCGGATACTATGACGTGTCCGCGACGGGCTGGAGCAGTCTTTCAGTTGAGTTGAGGATACAAGTCGAAATTTTTGATCCCCATTTAGGCATCTTGGGGTCTCATTGATGCTGAAGAATTATTCCACCAGACTTTCCTGCCAGAGGTATGATTGCCCAAGTGGACAATGATGCTTGATGTGTTGAAAAAATGTAGGGGTAGATTGGAATGGTTTTTTAGTTTGGGCACATACGCAACAAAATTCAACATGTTGGTGCAAAAGGTTTTACTCCAATTAGAACACTTTTGCAGCCAAGAGCATTGTGCGGATTACTGGCACCTGTTTACGCTTAAAGCCACCCAAATGGATGCATTTTTTGCAATTTGCTTTAGTTAATATCTCTTCCAAATAAACGACTTCTATAAACGGCGCACTACACACATGTTTCTGACCTCTATTGGCGCACGGTACATGTTGAACACTACAGGTGATTCTTCTGCTAAAAGGTTCAAACCGAGAATTGGACTGAGGCATTGCTGTTATTATATCAGCTCTGCTTGACATCACTGGATTTAGTTAGCACATAAAGAATAAGCCGAAACACTTGAGCATTTAATGTAGGAAGCATGGACAGTTTTTGCGAGATAAGTATTTTGGGATATCATTGCCAGAACATCAACTTTTTGGAGATCAACGGCGTCATGGGTAGACTTGAGATCAAGGGCGACAATCTTCATTGTCGTCGGAAAGGGGGAAGTCGAATTATGCACAAGCCAAACTGAACGAAATGATTAGCTCGTCCTAGTCACGTGATCCATACCAAACCATACGATCACTACATGCGAGGCTCAGCTGCTTAGCAGAGGTTTACACCAACCACCGACCGCGGCTTAATGGCCGAGCGGTATAGGCTTGGGAGGGGGTCCGGTGGATCCTGGTTCAGGTCCGGGCGACGTCACTCGATTTCCTTCCGACTTTCCCGGTTAACATGTTACTTCATAGGATGCTACCGCTTTCGTTGAGTCATATATAGCGTAAAATATGATTTACTGACTTGAAAGCAACTTACTGTTCCGTGTGGGAAGTCCTAATAATGTACACATATCCATGACTATAGTTAAGTTTGAATCGACATTTCCGAAAATACAAGTGTCACGTTCCTTCCTGGCTTTTATCGTAAAAGGTGATGTAGGTAGTCAGAAAAAGGTTGCGTGAAGGAACGCAGGCCGATGGATACGTTAGGGTACGTGGATACGTTCTGTGACGTTAAGATTTTTATTTTATAAACTTATTATTGCACATATTTCACGCGGGGAGAAGCAGAGGTATCCCGCAATAAATTATTAAAATTATTTTATGCCATTTTCTCGCATGCACTGACAGTCCAACTTTCCTTGGTTTATGCGCTCCAACAATTTAACTCCTATTTTCTTGGCTTGTGCACAACTAACCAATCAGCATGCTGGCTTGTGCATGAGTCACATGCCCCCCAATCGGGCCGGCGCCGAAGAAGAGTGGATCGGTCTTGGTTTTAATGGAAATGCTCTGAGTGATAGGAACGCCTTAATCCAACGTAGAATGTCCCTTTGAATCGCGTAAGACTCGAGTTTGTGCAGTACCGGGGCGTGTGGGACTCGATTGAATGTCCCAAGGCGCAGAACAACTATGTCTTGTGCAGGAGTTGGCGAATGTCCTGGCATGTGATTCTTACGCGATTCAAAGGGACATTCAACGTTGGATTAAGGCGTTCCTATCACTCAGAGCATTTCCATTAAAACCAAGACCGATCCACTCTTCTTCGGCGCCGGTCCGATTGGGGGGCATGTGACTCATACACAAGCCAGCATGCTGATTGGTTAGTTGTGCACAAGCCAAGAAAAAACGGGTTAAATTGTCAAATCGCCTAAACTAAGGAAAGACGGACTATCAGCCCAAGCGAGGAAAGAGCACGAAACAATATGAACAATTTGATACAGGAGATCTCTTCTTCTCCGCGTGAAACATGTACAATTTATCGTTTATAAAATGAATAGGCAGACTTATCTTCACAAAACGCATCCACGCACCTTAAAATGACCTCCACCGATCTTCCTTCGCATAGCGTGTTTCTAACTACCTACGTCACTTCTCCCAGTAGAACTTTGGCAATAACTCGGCTCTTGGATATGTATGCATATTCAAAACCTTTCGCTCTCAAAATACTAAGTTGCCTTCTGCCGCAGTTTATTTCATGCGGCAAAATAAATATTTCACCGATTTAGCTCCATCCGAGGCAAAACCCGACTTGATTTTTGACACTTTTGCCCTCTCGACGGTAGACCAATCTTCGTAGGAGGACATCTGGGACGTTATGTCTCTTGAGATGATGAGCACTCGTCTATGCACCTTGTTATTTCACCCGTTTCAACTATGCTAAAAACCTTTCCATTCTCCGAATTCAATCGGCATTTTTTGTGCGGAGATTTTGGATGGGGGTCGCTAGACTAGCCCTGACGAAACCCACGAACTTTCAGCATTGCAGAATGCAAGCCATCTAGACGGGGTGATGCGCTTAAGCAATGGAGAACCACGCTGAACTTCAGTTGTAGAGGGAGAGCTAACGTTGACATCCAACACGGTATCATCGGGCCCTTGCATAGGTAAGGTTAATTGGTCCAGTTAGACTGTTTTTTAAAGCGTTCAGGACATCATCGAAAACGACGTTGCTAAGGAAGATTTGAGGTTCAGGTTTCCTCAGGGACTATTTCAGTAACGTCCCCTCTCCTCGTACCAGTTCGCACAGAGCGTGCTTGTTTCCCGGGACAGAAGCTTCCTCCATGTTCCAGGCTCTTTCGATCCACGAGCTCTCCTGAAGGAGATAGCTTACTTCCTTCGCACTCCAATCACAGACGGTACTTTTTTAATTCCTCACCATCATGTATTAAGAGTTTGTGTAATACTGGGGCTCGCCGTTTTTTAAAGACCTGCTCCTCGCTGAATTTTTTGCATAGCTGAACGTTCGAGAACCGATTGCCAGCCAATAAACCCACATGATCTTTGCAGTACCGATATAAGATCACCACAACAAGGTGACATCTTCTTTATCAAAAGATGCAAAGCGAAATTCCACGAAAAACACATCAGTAGCATCACCGTTACACTGATCCTGTCCAACTCATGTAATAAATACAGCATTAACCAATTACCTCGTAAGCTCACTCCCGACAGCCCTTATGCATCTGATTTCCACACCACCACTCTGCGCTTACATGGGGTTTTTACTGGGTAATTTGTAGCTTAATATCGTATGTTAGCAAACCCAGCCCCTGGTTGCTAGTCTAGTAAGTACAAATCCATCTACATCCTATTCAATATAATCAACTTTTCCGGATCCAGTTCAACGACGAGGCCATTGGCTCCAAGCATGATCTTGGGGACCTCATCTTCAGCCTCTGGCCTCGACAGCCAATCAGCCAAGTGGTTTTCCATCCCGGGCACGTGCTGGATTGTGAAGTCGTACTCTTGCAACCAGAGCGCCCAGCGTGCGAGCTTCCCGCGAGGATCTCTGGTGGTCATGATCCACTCCAGGGGTTTGTGATCGGTTTCGACATGAAACCTTTGCCCAGGCAGATATGGTCTTCACTTATCCAGGGCCCAGACAATCGTTGAACATTCCTTCTCAATGATGGAGTACTTCTGTTCAGCGTTAGTCAGGACGCGACTGGCATATTCGATAACTCCATTCCTCTGCTTTAGAACTGCGCCGATACCGCGATCACTTGCGTCCGTTGCAACAATGAACACCTCTCCGACCCTGGACAGTTTGAGGGTCAGTTGCTGATTCAACATCCGCGCTTTGACACGCCTAAAAGCCTCATATGCTTCTCCGGTCCATTCGAATTTCCGATTTCGCCCGAGCTAGTGGTACAGTGGTGCAGCGATCGCGTTGAAATCTTTAAAGAACCGGCTGTAGTATGCTGCTCGCCCAAGAAACTGCCGTAGCGACCTACTTCGAACTGGGAACAACACAATCCTTGATCTTTGCCAATTTTTCGGGCAGTGGGCTAACTTCTCCCTGACCCACTTTATGCCCCAACAGTGTCACCGCACTTTAAGCGAGCCGCTTCTTTGCTTCAGTTAACCGCAGGCCAGCCTCCCGGATCCGCCTCAATGCAGCCTTCAAGCGGACTGCGTGCTCTGGTTCCGAATTGCTGTACACAACGATATCGTCTCCATACATGGCGACATTCTGGAGTCCCTTCGTTGCACGAAGCATCAAGCGCCGGAATGTGAATGGTGCCCCGGACAAACCAAACGGCATTCGTCTAAATTGATATTGGATGTCCCCAAGCGTAAACGCCGTTTTCTCCCGGTCCTCCTCCTTGATAGGTAGTTGGCAATATCCGGAACGCAAGTCAAACACAATGAAGTATCGGAAATGCTGGAGGGAATCGAAAATTTCTGCAACCGAAGGACCCGTTACAAACCAACTTACGGTCAGTTCATTCAAGCGCCCGAAGTCCACGCAAAACCTGTATTCTCCGTTCGTCTTCCTTACAAGCACAACAGGGGTATTGTACGCACTATTGGCTTCTTCGATTATGCCATTCTTCAACATCTCCTGAATCTGTCTATGGACTTCCTCCCGTAGATGGCATGGCAACGGACTGGTGCCATAAGGTCGAAAGCGTTCTGGTGAAAGAGAAACTTCGTGTTCAATCCACGGGCAGAAGCCAAATGGATCCTCATCGCCCGCCCGCAGTTCGGAATATTCCTCGACCACGGCCCGTATTGATGGTAATGTTAATGTTTATTCCCGATTTGTGGGCGGCATACCGTCTGGCGTGATCATAGTTTTACAGTCAGAATGGAGCGTGA